>NW_019397568.1:0-56656 GCF_000591075.1 Eurytemora carolleeae | reverse complement strand
GTTGAGCTTCCGACCATGTTTTAACCTGTTATTGGGAGGACCTCGGATCGATTGATCCTATTGACCTTAAGAGTTTCTTACCGATCTGTACTGCACTATACAGCTTTGGGAGGACGGAGAAATGTGTGCAGCCATCTTTGTCAAACTGCTCCGGCGTGTCCTCTCGTTCAAAATCGACCAGAAAAGGTCTTTGAACTATTTTCACTATAAATGATATATCGGCTGTATTTCTCCGATACCACGATGATAATGACTCCATGATGTGTGTGAATCTATGCGCAATTTTACTGCGTATAATTCTCTACTCTATCCTCTCGTTATTTGTTGATTGTTGATGGAAGACGACAACCAATGCTGCTTTTTCACATTCGTTAACACTGTTCAACGTATTCATGGATAAGGCGTCGGTCTCCTAAACCGAAGTTTGGGGGTTCGAGTCCCCCCGTGGGTAATACTTTTTTTTAACCATTTAGAAATCATTTTTATGGAAGTTGAACATTTCTGTTTTTATTAGGGGAAGAGGGATTATCAATATATACATAAAGTAGTAATCTCGGTTTGTTTGTTTGTAAGATCAAAACTCATGAACCCCTTGACCGACTTGCCTCATATTTTGAGCAGGAAACTTGTGAGAACCACTGGAATGTTTTGAGCTTGGTTGGTCTACTCTTATACGAGAAAATATCCGAAATCGTAATTTAAGACAAAGCGCGTGGGTTAACGGTGGAAAAAAAACAATGAGCAAACTGGGCAACTGGGTTCCCAAGCTAGTACATATATATTTATACTACTTCATGGTTTACCGATTTTTTAGGTCCAGTGTTTGATGAATCTCCCTGTGTGTTGAAACCATGAGAACCGGCAGATTGGGTTTACACTTTGCAGACAAAAATCCTTAATCTAGGTATTAAGCCTTTTTAGATTTGTTTTTCCGTAAGCTTTGATTATCTCTTCAAATATATTTTTTAAGAACAGAAAATTGGAAAAAAATCAAAGTAAACATGGTTATAATTTTATTTTCAATAGAGTTTTTCTACATTGAGTAATTTTGGCCAATATAATTTCAACAGAATTAAACCCCTCCAGGGGTACCGTTACCAAGCGGCAATGCCGTAGCAGTAATCTTAATTTTGAATTTTGAATATGAATTAAAGTTTTCAAGAAAAACTTTCAATGTTTAACATGATTTAATGGTCATTTTGTTTGTTTTTCAACACTTCACATTAAAAAAAGTTGTTTAAATTATTTAGCGTCATAATTATTTTCATCTATGCCATTTTCATCGTAATCTTGAAATAATAACTTCTTAATGGATAAATTCAACTTATTTTTTCTTATCTAAGCTTAAAACTTTTTAATAGACAGAATTAGTTTAAATCTGAAATTAATATCTAATTCAAGAGCCGGGAGATTAGTCGAAACTTTGTATATTTTAAAATCTTTTTGTGATTGGAGCTAACCAAACAAAATACTTTATCTTGATTTTCTTTAACAATCCTTTTCATTTTTTAAATGATTTTATTTTAGTATAATTTCTGTTAAGGCGTGCAAATCTCAATTCAGATCTTGTCCGTTACATGTAAGACACATTGTAACTCGTTTTGAATGATGTTGCTTCTCTTAATCTATTGTCACGAAATTTGCACTAGGAGGGTAAACCCGGTTTTATCTATCTAACACTTAAGAAGTATCTATCTATCGCCAGACTTATCTAGGGAACAAGAATAAAGGAATGGAAATGTCGCTGGTCTGGCAGGAGAAAGCCAGTCGCACTGCGTTGTACACTCAAACTCTGTTGGTACAGACATACATTGTTCCCTGCCTCTAATGCCTCAGTCCGGTTAGAATGAATATAATGTCAAAATTGTGGTAAACTTTTAACTCAAATTTACCTTTAGTCAATTATCATTACAACTGATACGTTTTTAGACTTGGCCGATATTTGTCTTAATAATTTTACATTCTGTGCTTAACAAATGTCTTATGAATAATATTTTAACTGGTTTTTAGTACGATTTTTTTGTTTGATAGCCTCGACTTCCAAAGAATTGAAACCCGTGATTTCTTACAGGGACTGTAAATGTAATTAGATAGATAAAGTTTATCGATAAAATACATGTATCTGTGTATACAGAACGACGTGTTTACAATTACAAATTGATAATTATTTTAACAGTACATCTTGATTATCTTGTTTTCCTCCTCAATTTTCCTTCTGACCTTAATTTTCTTATATGTATGTTTAACTTGGATTTGCCATTTTGCTCTGTCTCCTGTACTCCTAGTTACTGTTAGAAGCGTCTCTGCAAAGACCTAGGTCCTACTTTGATTGAACTGTATCATTATAAACCCTAAAAGTAGATTTCCTGACCTCAAATCATATGTTGTGATTGGGTATCTCAATAGTAAACATGTATCTGGTAAGCTTAACAGAATTCAAGTTTTTTACTGAGAAATAGTTGCGATGACCTTAAAAACTTAAATATATATTATTTGGGGAAATATTAGTTTTAACTTCAGATAGCATATGTAATATGTATTCAACTGAGATACAGACGGCCGTGAAAAGTTTTAGGACTGGTTTGCAACGTCTTTGCCTTTGATCTTACCTCAATAACCTGCTTATACTTTCCTGTAGCTATAAACATGAACATTTTAGCTTTAGTTTTCTATATTCTCATAATTATTTCGTATTATGTGTGAGAGCTCTCAACCTTTTGATCTCTTTAAAGCATATTTTCTGAGATAAATTTATAGAACCTTTAGAAGTCAAAAACTGAACGCATTAAATGAGTATAGCCTTAGAAATACATATTTGATCAGCAAGATTTTCTTTCAGTAAAATCAAGAAATTCTCTTTATACTCCAATAGGAGTCCTGAGAATCAACACCACATTAACATAAACAAACATAGTCTTCGTAATTTGAAAAATGTTTGCATTTTGTTAAATTTTAAATCGGTTAGCAATTGATTTTGGAAAGATTTTATTGTCAACAATGTGTAATTTCAAGTGACCCACTCTGCAAAGGGAGAAGTGACCGATTCCCAACGAAACCCTTTTAACCTTAAACTGACCATTTAAATTGGTGTTAAAAAAAAGAGTGGAAGTGCACACTGCACAGAGTAAATTCAAAAAGCTGTAGTTACATCAATTCCTAAATAATTCTGAATATTCTAGGTCTACCGCAGATTAAAAAAATTTAATTGCTGCTTATTATAGGAAATAAATATCAAAGTCAATGGTCTAAAACTTTTCTGAATTAGACAAACCACTTTACAAATGGAGGGTCACTTGAAATTATGCCTGCAGTCCTTTAAATCGAGAATATTTCAGGCGATTAAGCTCCATTTACTTGCTGAAAGAGGAGCTTAAGGATCTGGTGGAAAGACCTCTCTTTCAGCCCTAACATTATCCCTTAGAGGTTTATCATGAAAAACTTGCCTACGACAGAGGTAAATATGAAGCCGAGTTACAATATTTGTATCAATGTATTTATAACACCTAGATTTCATTTTAGAAACGAAACCTTAAAATAATTAAATAAAAATTTTTTGAGTGTAAAAATCTGCCATCTTAATATTTAAAATCCGCAATCTGTGATAATCATTAATCATGCATTGATCCCATCAAAACTATTCTATCAAACAAGAGATAAAAACATTCTTGTTTTGCACAAAAAAAATTCAAAAATTTAATTGAATATCATTTTTTCATGAGTACAATCAAGTTTTGTTTTGACAAGATCCTTCTAAAACAACTTCACTAATAGTTACTGGTCTCGTCACTAATGGGTTAAAGTTGCATCATTCATATATATATATATGTTTTATAAATTCCGCCAAATCTTTTTTGAAACAATATATAATGGAATATGTATTTCTCAATACCTCCCCCCCCCCTACATTTCTTCTTATCGTTTGATGATTACAACATCTCTTGACAACTAACAATACTTCTAATCCTATCTCGGCATTTACTTCCGATACTTAACACTACTTACTCCAGATCCATACTTAACACTTGCTCCAGATCCAATCTCACCTTTTTTATTTGGTTCTCATGAGTATGAAACTCGCTATTTGTTTGGCGTAGGCCTAGTTTAATCGTATTTAGCTTTTTATAAAATTAATATTTCAGTTTTATTGACCTTGAGACCATCTTTGTCCTGGTTTCTACGCTACACTCTGCATTAAGAACCGGGTCCTTATAAAGTAATTTTAAAAAGAAATAATTTACTTATTTTTTTCTTCTTGATATATTTTTAACTGAAGTACTTTATCAATTCCCTCACATTTCTTCAACTTGCCAATTTATTTTTTCTTGTGTAGTTTGTAGTGTGGTGACTTAGGCTCTTCCTTAAACTCTCCTCGCATTGAAGGGTGACTGTTTATTTATTTATTTATTGCCCCCCCCCCCTCTTCCCCATTAAAATTCCTGAGTTAGACCATAGTGTTCGCTTGTTGTAGTTGGGGACTAAAAGAAATACATCTATTTTTGTGTAAAAGTCTACTTTTTAAAGGTGAATGGATAGGACGACACGCTAAAGCAGGCCTAATGATTTTTATTAGTAAAATACTTGATGAACTTGATGAATTAGTTAGATAAAAGTTAGTTTATTCAAAGTAGAGTAAAATACTTGATGACCTTGATGAATTAGTTAGATAAAAGTTATTTTCTTCAAAGTAGAGGAAAATACTTGATGAACTTGATGAATTAGTTAGATAAAAGTAGTTCATTCAAAGTAGAGTAAAATAATTGATGAACTTGATGAATTAGTTAGATCAAAGTTATTTTCTTCAAAGTAGAGAAAAATACTTGATGAACTTGATGAATTAGTTAGATAAAAGTTAGTTTATTCAAAGTAGAGTAAAATACTTGATGAATTAGTTAGATAAAAGTTAGTTTACTCAAAGTAGATAAAAATACTTGATGAACTTGATGAATTAGTTAGATAAAAGTAGTTTATTCAAAGTAGAGTAAAATACTTGATGAACTTGATGAATTAGTTGAATAAAAGTTAATTTACTCAAAGTATAGTAAATATTTGATGAACGTGATGAATTAGTTAGATAAAAAGTTAGTTTATTCAAAGTAGAGTAAAATGTCAAGATAAAAGCTAAGAATAAGTTCAATGCTTTAAAAATTTTCCCCTTAAACTAAGAAGACGAAATTGTTAATTTTTTTTTAACATGGTAACATAATCAAAGTAACAAGATTTTGATGATGTATTAAAATTATATCAATTAAAAGTTTTTAAAATTTAGGTGTTTTTTGCCTTTACATGAGGCATTTAGAAAGATGGTGTCTAAAATTTAGGCCTATTTTGTCCTTTTGTCCTTGCACACGCTTCTGTCCTTGTGTGGTATTCAGTCCTGTTTAATTTATTGCTTGTGTCCCTATGTGGCATTTAGTGCCTTGGATTCAGTATTGGTTGATTTTGAAAGCGGACAGACCTGGATAGATATGTCTCGAAAAACTGTTACGGAGTAGGTGTTTACTACTTTGAGTGGAGGTTTGAGTAAAGGGGAGAAACATTGTCAAAGCTCATGAGACCAGGAAAGAGATCTGTAGGGCTCGAGCATATTTTATATACTATTATGGGGTGTACTAGTGGAATGTCTAATTATGTAGTGCACACATTTTAGAATGTAGTATGATACACCTCTGGACTTTGATCCTGCCACACCCCCTGGTGGTATCTTTCCATTATGTGTTATGGAGGAGGGGGGGGGGGGGCTTTTGTGTGTTTAACACCGTGGGCAGTCCGGGTCTCCCATATTGGGGCGACTCTCAGATAATCTCTTTATATTTACATCTATTACCATGGTATCTGGCCTACACTTGAATCCATTTTTTTTGTACAACTACTAGCTTAGAAACCTAGCGTTGCCAAGGTTACTCAAAGTTACAACCGCCGTTTACCCGCGCTTAGTCTTAAATTACGAATTAAGCTATTTTACACCCCTTCTACTGCTCTCCCCTTCAACCTCCCTTTTTAGCCCCCCACCCCCCTCCTTTTCTCTGCAAATTACTAATAAAATATATAAAAGAGGTTTCGTTACAAAATCAAGTTCACGTGGAACTTCCTAAGATTAGAATGTTCTTTTTTGTGTAGAATAAAAAAGTTGCTTATTTTTTAAGATCATATGTGTTTAAAAACTGTTAGCGGACACAAAAAATGTGGAACGCTTCACGATTTTGCGTGTCATCCTTGCGCAGGGGCCATGCTAATCTTCTCTGTATCGTTCCAATTTTAGTATATGTACTGCCGAAGCAAGTACAGGAACGGAAGGAAAACTTGACTATTTAAAACTAATAAAGAATATATTTTTTATGATATGAAATGGTAATTTTTCCCAAATGCTCTTATACTACTATTTTACCGAAAATGAGTAAAATTTTGTTTGCGTGATTTTGTAAATTTATTTGATCCAATTAACAACATGCTTATAATAGAATTTTTTAATTTTATTTATTTTTTATAATTTTATATATTTTGTTCATGGAGAGTATAATGAAGACTGAAGACTGAAAAGTGAATAGTGAATGTTGAGAGACAAACTTTTGCGCGGAATTAACAAAGACCAATCTAAGGTAAATCTATATATTACTAGTTAGGAAATCACCCTGCTTAACATCTGCCCGCGTGGCCCAATGGATAAGGCGTCGGTCTCCTAAACCGAAGATTGGGGGTTCGAGTCCCCCCGTGGGTAAAAATACTTTCTGCTGAAACAAATTCGTTTTCCAATTTTAATTTTTCTTAGATTAGCATTTCAACAATTTTCTTTTTCTTAATTTAACAATAATCTTGGACAATAAACTATTTAATTTGCATTCCTTGGATCTCCGTGAAATAAGAAAAAAAATTATCAGGATTTAGCTATTTTTTGAAACTGCAAATATAACCCCAAATATACTGAATGAACTACGCAAGATTACACCAAGGTATGATATCTAACCATGTTTCTATTTCCCTAGGCCTGAATATAAAAACTGCAGAATCGAATTTGATATATAACGTTTTTAGTATATATGATTGGCGTTGATTTTACCTTTTATTTTTACTCATTTCATGTTGAATTTTTTTTATTAATATGCTATAAAGTAAGCTTCGTGCTTTAACCGTTAACTATCAAAATATAATCAAAAAAGGCTTGAACCTTCTCGATAAATGTAAATAATTAAAAAAAAACATTATAGCACTGCGAACCAAAATAATAGTGTCAAGTATTTATTTTAAAATCTTCTCCAAGTGTTACTTCGCACCTTATCTTCCGTTATTCAATGATATATAAAAAGTTGTCTACTTAAAATTTTTGTATACAGTTATCGCAATTTTGCTTAAATTATTGCAACAAATCTTACATTAAATTTAGTTTTGGTGAGACGGAGAGTTGTCTTGTTTTATCTGTCTATCTGCTGTCTATTACTATCAGTATCTATTTATCATCAGGTTTCATGTATTCACTAGGATCAGTATCTATCTATCTGCAGCGTGCAGTGTATCTTTCTATCACAGACCCTTGTATACCTGTATCCACCCCGAGAAAATTTTATTGTCAAAATTGTGTCAATATTTTAACTAAGAATAAGCAATTTTAAGTATACATATTTTTTCTTCTTGAAGCCGCCAAAATGACGTTCGTAAAAGATGAAAATGTTCGGTGCTTTGACATTTTGGGTGAAATTTTAGGCATTTTTAAATTTATGAAATCAAGGTATTTTATAAAATCGATGTGTTTTTAAATTCTTTATGAAATTTCTGATCTGATCTTTTTATAAACAGGGTGCTTAAATTTTCGTTTTACACTTATTCAATTTTAAATTTTTGCGGTCATAAAATTTAAAACATTATTTTCTTCTTATTTGAATTAAGTAGTCCAGGGGCAATCAACCTAGTAAAAGTAAATGTTCAAAATATTAAAATAGTTCAGCTGATGTATCAACATGCCAGTGCCACGTGTTTTTAAGTATTGCCTCAAAATATGGCATTAAATCCGTTGTTTGAACTTGAAACCTTCCTTTCTATTGGTCCAATCCTAAACCGTCCTACTCTTATTTCAACTAATTTAAAAAATCAATAAATATCGGAAAAAATTTATATTTTTATATTTATAGCAGGCTTTGATGATTTTGAATGCAGTGTAATATAAGTATTCTAATATCAATTTACTAATTTAGTATCTTAGACATTTAAAATGTTGGATATCATTGATTTCTCAACATTATTAAAAAAAAAGAGTTAATCGAGCGTGACAGGACTCGAACCTGCAATCCCCAGATCCGAAGTCTGGTGCCTTATCCATTAGGCCACACACCCTGTTTCATAAGCTGAATGAATGTCAAAATAAAAGTTCGATTTAACATATTGCAGCTTTTGTTGAAATATCCATACATGAAAATTTAAAGCCTGAAAAAAATTATCTATAACATCTGGGAAAATTGATAATTTTGAAGAGGCGAAGTGATATTTTTTCAACAAAATATTTACCACGTTTTTATTGATTTTTATTTAAAATAAATTCGAGCGTGACAGGACTCGAACCTGCAATCCCCAGATCCGAAGTCTGGTGCCTTATCCATTAGGCCACACACCCTATATATGTATATGTATATATGCATGGAAGATGTTTTAATGTCTGAATTAATTTCGACTAAACATATTGCAACTAAGGTTGAAATACCCTACTTTTTCTCATTACTGAAACCGAAATCCTGAATAGATAAGAATGTTTTATTTAGAAATTTTCCTTTATCAGGAGTTTTAGATTCAATCTTGAATCAAGAGTCGTCGTCAGTATTAGAGACTTCCCTTCTCAAGGAAAAGAAAAAATCAGGTTTGTTGAAATTTTCATTAAGTTCATATCATACTCTCTATAAATCTACAGTGTGTCCCCTATCACATTTGCCTGATAAACATTAATTAATTTATTTTAACTGCGAGCTCGTTAATAAGTCTAATATGAATTTGAGCGTGATAGAATTAGGGATGGGCAATTTTGTTTTTAGAATTCGTTTGAACTTTTTTAACATTTGCCAAAAAAACAAAAAACGGAAAATTTGGTTTGGAATGAATCTTTCAGATTTTCAAAACAAATATCAGCTTGTTTTCTGTTTTAAAACAAAACACTAATTTTTCTTTTATTTGGGCAGTAATTTACGATTCTTTGTGACGTTTCTCAAGTGGAGATTTCAGGCTACTAAAGGAGACTTGAGGAGTTTTTATTCCGAGCCTGATGTTGTCCCAATCTATTCCTAGATTGACGCCTGAGCCTGATGATGGTGATGTATGGGTGTGTTATGAAGGCCAGGAGGATTCTTGCTCGAAATATATGGAACTAAATGCAAGTATTTTATTTTCTAAATAGTTCTTTTGACATTGAGTTGTGGAGCAGGTAGGATAGAGATAAGATGTTTGTAGGAGGAAGGGTATAGGAGATTGCTCCCAGTTTTCCTCCTTTATTATACTGTTTCCGAGTTAGGGGAATAAGGAAAACCCATAACTGCACCCCATAAGCAAAACGGGGAGTTTTGAGCCCTGAGCTGAAAACTTAAGAATGAAATATCCTGAATCCCGGTTACTTAATCTTAAGTATCCAATGAACACACTTATGATTTTCTTCTTAAACATCTCTTTTTGGACAACTATATTGTATAAAAGTTACTTTTGATAACAATTACAGATTCGATCCTATATCAATTGGACTAATATCTGATTGAACTAATCAGCTGTTCGCAAGTGGGCTTTTACAGCGTTTAATCAAACATTAACTTTCATGTTAATACAAAATATATATTTTATCACATTTGAATGTTAGTCTTAACAAACATTAATTTAAAACTTACTTTCGTTCAATCAATCTTTAGTTCAGTTGATATGACACCATCAATACCAGAAAAGCACAAAAAAAATGTTATTTAAAAGTTAAAAGGCGCATCTTAACATGACAGGCTGTTTGGTTTAATTTTAAACTACTTTCTTGGATCTTGAATGCGTATTAACCTAATCTCAGGTTTAGTAAAACCAGGAGATCAAGAATTGAAATTAATACCCACCATTCTGAAGTTTTCAGCTCTGAAAGCTCTCTTGAGAGGAATCTTCCATAGCAATTAAGTCCTCATATCTGGTTGAGTAAAAAAAAAACAGTATCGTTGTGCATGCCTTGTATACCCAAGAGGGGTTAAACTCCTTTTTTCAGTGCACCAAGCTGAAGATGAAGTTTTGATTTAATCTATACAATTCTTGCTTCCCCTGTAGGATACAAGATGGATAACTAAACTCAGCGATTCTCCAGCTGTTTCTCTGGGACCACATAGGATAGGTCCGGTCTCCTAGGAGGCAGTCAGGCAACTGATGACTATATAGGCCTTAAGTTAGGTTAGGTATTTATATAATTATAATATAATAGTAATAGTTTACATAAAGAAGTTTTACTCTTCAATAAAGACAAATGCCTGGAATTTTAGCATTTTATTTATTTCAAGTTAAACTATCTTTATTTCATACCTAACTAAGATTTAATATGATTGATCTTTTTTAAATTTCAAGGTCAAATTTGCTTGGATAAGTTCATTAAAACATCTCTTTAATAACATTTTTTCATTCCTTTTTATTTTCAATAGGAATTCTTAAAGCCTGGACAGGAAATCATCCGGAGTTTGCTGACTCCAAAAGTGCAGGTATTTAACAACTGGTAAAAACACTGGGGGCTCAAAACAATTCGGGAATTTTTTACATTTAGAAATAAGGATGAATAAGGACAAACTTTTAGGAACACAAAGTGCAAGAGTTGCAAAGGTTATATTGGTTTTAATCATTTCCTGTAAAGCTATAAATACTGCTTATGGGGGGGAGGGCCATGTTAAAGCTTTCCTTATGGCTGGTAAAGACCAGGTTCTGGTTGATAAGTAACTTCTAATGTCTTAACAAAAATGAGAAGTGAGTTTATCTTTTAAACTGACTGGAACACGTTGACCTTTCATTTTACTTCACTGACTCACTTGAACTTTTTTTGTAGCCATAGACATGAACATTTAAACTTGGAAGCCACTTGCTTTTAGCATTAGTTTGAAGAAGTGATTAGCAAAATTTATTTTTACGTAAGAGCTTAGTTTCCCTAGTTCTAAGATGAGACAAAAAATGATAACATAATATTGTTAAACTTTTTGGTAAACTAAATTAATTGGTAAATATTGAAATGTTTTCAGTCTTTTTTTTACATTTATTTTCTCTTGGTCGTCTCTGAAGTCTTATTCTTTGTGGGTAACTCAGTATATGCTCAAATTCCCTATCTCTTATAGGCGATACTCCTAAGATAACATGGATATGTCTAAGTCTTTTCTTTTCTCTTAGAAGATAGAAGAGGGTTGTGGTCTCAACCTCGGCTTGTAAATTTGGTAAAACAATAATACATAATCGCTAATTGTTCTTATGAAGAATTTGTTTAATTTATATTTTTTATAGCTGACGCATAATCAGGAGGAACATTAGATCTCACTTCTTCCAATCCCAGGTAAACTATCAATCTTTAACTTCTGCCTACAATTGACCCTAAGAAGGGAAGGGATATTTTCTAACCCTATATCTTTGCAACCCGTTGTTGTAGACCTAAGATGATAATGTTGTTATCAATGAATTGTCCTCGAGTTAGTATCTTTGAATAAGTGTAGGCAATACATTTCTTAAAATGCACTGAAGTCTCTAGAACCACATTATCACTCATTTTTCTCTGGGGTACCTTGTATAGAAAACCAAAATATCATTAGCCTGAAATTAGTATGTTGACTATAACTGGCAAATGCTCTGTAATTTACGAAAAAATGTCTTTCAAAAATACTACACAATAAACAAATAATACTTAACGTTTTTTCCTCTTTTTCAATGACTTGATTTTTGTTAGTAGAAAATTCAAAGAAATATCCCGGATCGCTCTCATCGTCGTTGTCAATAAGAAGAGAGTTAACTAGTATTATGAAATAGAACTATATTATCTGTCTCCTCATATTATTATTTCTAAACATTAATTGTTAATATTTTAGGGACAGACATGGCAATGATAATAGAGTAAGTTATTCTATAAATATTCCATTACAAAGAACCTAAGAATAAGAATATAATCAATGTTAAATCTAAATATATGCTAAATTCAGAAATATGTTTTGTTCAGACGAATTGTGAATAAATCTTTAAGAAAACAGATTCTGTTTTATAATCAGCATCAGAGAAGGAGGCCAGGCCAGGCGATCTTGTACAAGGTAATATGTAATTATCATTTTAGGAGTTAAATTTTAACAATAAACTTCTGGACCTCTTAGAGCCATTTTTGTGTATCTTTAAGACGGTATTCTGCAGAAAATGGCAACTTAATTTTTATGTATTTTATGATTTATATGTTTAGAAATGTACAGTGTTAGTCAGGAAACAGTATAATAGTTGTCTCATATGCTATTGTTGTCGCTAAGGAACAAGATTCTGACGATGAACAGATAGACAAGGAATAACCCTCAAATCAAAATCGATAATGCAGAAAACTCTTTATTTCCTAAAAAAAAATGAAATGAATAATGATAAATAATTATTACAATGGTTTACAAATTTATAATGAAAAGATTCTTACGATCTATTTGCTTATTTGTGGGATAACAGTCGAAAAGTCCGAAGACGCTTTTTACACATTAAAACTTCTGAAAAGATTAACAATTAAATGTTGATGAAAGTCACTAATTCTTTAAATGAAAATATTCTTGTTTAACTTTGAAATGGTTCACAATTAATAAACGTTTATACTCCGTTGTCGGAGAACAAAGAAGAAAAGCGGGTTTAAATTGTTTGGTTTGGTTTCTCGTCTCCGAGAGGAGCTTTTAAGTTGAAGACGACATTACATAGAGGGGGGGGGGGACTTAATGTTAATGGTTGACAGCTATTTCTTTTAACAATTAATTTTCAAAAGAAATTTTGTTGTCACTGACACAACTATTATATTTCATATTACAGTTATGCCACTAAATTCACTTACAAATTCATACATTTTGTTATATTTTTTACTTAGTATCAATAGTATTTTCACAATTGTATTGGACAGGGTATAGGGTAGTTTTGAAAATATATTACATAAATAGTTAATTTTCATATCATCAGTTTATATATTGATTCATCCAAATTTCGTGAAAGAGAATAATTTAAAATTGTAAAATTCATAAAAATGTTAAAACATTTTACCCTGCTTACCCTGATTAAAAGGGGGGTTACCAGTTATTCCATGTAAAGAATGGCTTTGTGTAACTAAGATATTTGTTCATGGGAACAAGCAGCTTATAAAGGACAGTAAGCGATATCTCAAGTGACTCAGCATGCAACAATGGCAATGTCCATTTTTAGAAAGGTACCCTTGAAACCTTTATCTGATAAATGAAGTGGAAAATATTGTCGTGATTTTGGGTTAAAAGTCTATTCTATTAATAAAAGTCAAGGTTGCAGAGAAAGCTCAATTGAAACTCAGTTTTCAAAATCATTAATACCTATATCTACTTGATAATACTGGATCAGACAAAGCTTTTTAAGTAAACCCTTGTTAATCGCGCATTGTCATTATTGCAGCGGTGTCGAACATCTTCATTGGTTCAAGAAATGCTTATCTAGACGAAGGAAAGGCTCCCATTTCATGAGTAAAGATGTACCACTAGGATAATCTGCAGATCTGCTAGACAAACCACATTATGCACTATACAATATAAGGTGAGTGAATTTTTTATTTTTTAAAAACCTTCAAAATTTTTTAAATCTGCCAATTCTAAAAATCTGCAAAGTAATCGAGTTTTTGCAACAAACTTAAATTTCTTACCCCTATAACTTTGCAATCTGATGGTATTGACCTTTGTTATTTGAAAGTGAAGTCTGTGAGATAAAAGAATCTAAGTTTAAAATAGCAAATGTTTACACATCAGGTTGCAAAGATATGGGAATTAGAAAGTCAGACAAACGTGAAGACCACTGAAGGACGGACAAACATGGGCCATGTAATATAAAGTAGTAGAGAAGATCTAGGTCAAATTTTCCGTACAAATTTAGACACAAATTAGACTAGATGATATGTTAAAAATTGATATATTTAACATTTAAACATTTATCATCATAGTTTTCATTGCTAACAGTTATCATATTTGTTTCAGAATGACTTCGCGGATTTTAGGAATTTTTAAAGTGAAAATTGTATGACTTTTTCTACCCCATGCTTGTCTTCGTCCTATGCTTGTCTCTTTGTACCATGTTTGTCTCTGTCTTTCGTTTGTCTCTGTCCCATGTTTGTCTCTGTCCTATGTTTGTCTCTGTCCTATGTTTGTTTCTGTCCCACGTTCGTCTCTGTCCTATGTTTGTCTCTGTCCTATGTTTGTCTCTGTCCCATGTTTGTCTCTGTCCTATGTTTGTCTCTGTCCTATGTTTGTCTCTGTCCTATGTTTGTCTCTGTCCCACGTTCGTCTCTGTCCCATGTTTGTCTCTGTCCCATGTTTGTCTCTGTCCCATGTTTGTCTCTGTCCTATGTTTGTCTCTGTCCTATGTTTGTCTCTGTCCCACGTTCGTCTCTGTCCTATGTTTGTCTCCGTCCCACGTTCGTCTCTGTCCCATGTTTGTCTCTGTCCCATGTTTGTCTCTGTCCTATGTTTGTCTCTGTCCCACGTTCGTCCCTGTCCCACGTTCGTCACTGTCCCATGTTTGTCTCTGTCCCACGTTCGTCTCTGTCCCATGTTTGTCTCTGTCCCATGTTTGTCTCTGTCCTATGTTTTCTCTGTCCCATGTTTGTCTCTGTCCTATGTTTGTCTCTGTCCCATGTTTGTCTCTGTCCTATGTTTGTCTCTGTCCTATGTTTGTCTCTGTCCTATGTTTGTCTCTGTCCCACGTTCGTCTCTGTCCCATGTTTGTCTCTATCCCACGTTCGTCTCTGTCCCATGTTTGTCTCTGTCCCATGTTTGTCTCTGTCCTATGTTTGTCTCTGTCCTATGTTTGTCTCTGTCCCGCGTTCGTCCCTGTCCCACGTTCGTCCCTGTCTAATGTTTGTCTCTGTCCCACGTTCGTCTCTGTCCCATGTTTGTCTCTGTCCTATGTTTGTCTCTGTCCCATGTTAAAACCAATTCTTTGTTCTCTTAAAATTCATCCTTTATTTCTATTTTAGTCCTTCCCTTATTCTCTTTAAATCCTTCCCTTATTTTTCTTAAATCTTTCCCTTATTTTCTTTATATCTGTCACTTATTCTCTTTATATCCGTCCCTTATTCTCTTTAAATAGCTCCCTAATTTTCTTTTAATCTATCCTTTATTTTCTTTAAACTAATCCCGTTTTCTCTTTAAATCCGTCCATTACTCTCCTCCTTAAATCCATCCTAATTCTCTTTAAATCCGTTCCTTTTTCTCAAAAAATCCATCCCTTAATCCCTTTTAAATCCATCCCTTATTTTCTTTAAATTCATCTCTTATTCTCTTTACATCCATCCCATATTCTCTTTAAATCTGGCCCTTATTGTTTTTAAATCCGTCCTTTATTTTCTTGAAGTCCATCCCATATTATCTTTATTATCCATCTCCTATTCTCTTTAAATGCTGTCCTTATTCTCCGTAAATCCATCCCTTATTCTCTTTAAATCCATCCCTTATTCTCTTTAAATCCGACCCTTATTCTCTGTAACTCCATTTCTTATTTTTTTTAAATCTGTCCCTTTTTATCTAAAAATCAATCCCTTTTTCTTTTTACATCTGCCCTATGTTCTCTCTAAACCCTTCCAATGTTCTCTTAAAATATGCCACTTTTTATTTAATCCGTCCCTTATTATCATTAAGTCCGTCTCTTATTATCTTAAAATTAATCCCTTTTACTTATTAAATCCGTCCCTTATTCTCTTTAAATCCATCCCTTAATCTCTTTCAATCCATCCCTTAATCTCTTTCAATCCATCCCTTATTCTATTTAAATCCATTATTGATTATCTTTCTCCCTTATTGACTCTTTAAATTCGTCTCTTATTCTCTTTAAATCTATCCATTATTTTCTTTAAATCCGTCCCTAATTCTCTTTAAATCCCTCCCGTATTCCCTTTAAATCCATCCCTTATTTTCTTTAAATCCATCTCTTATTCTCTTTGAATCCATCCCTTATTTTCTTTAAATCCATCCCATATTCTCTTTATATCCGTCCTTTATTCTCTTTATATCCGTCCCTTATTCTCTTAAAATCCGTCCCTTATTCTCTTTAAATCCTTCCCTTATTCTCTTTAAATCCATTCCTTATTCTCTTTAATTCTATTCATTATTCTCTTCAAATCCATCCCTCCTTATCTTATTCTCCTTTAATTTGTTCCTTATTCTCTTTAAATCAATCCCATCTCTGTATTCAAATCCTTCACCTGATAAATCTCTAAATATCCTCCCTGTCCTTTTCTTCAATCTATTTTTCTGAACCTTTTTAGTAAATCTAGTCTAGCCATTTCTTTCAGTCTTATCCGTCCCAACCTATATTGTACATCCACCCCTCTCATAAATTCAAACCATTCTGTTCTTTTAAATGTGTAATTCTTTCCATATTTCTCTTTTAATCCGTCCCACTCAGTACTTGTAACCCATTCTTTGCTTATTACTTCTTTCTTCTCTTTGAATGCCATGTTTTCTTTAAACTCAACCCATCTGTCTATTTTAATTTTCGATCTGTCCAACTTTTAAACCCTTCTTTAAATTTTTTTTCTTCTTTTATTTATTAGTTTTCTCTTAACTTAATCCAGTCTTTTCTTATAAAGCAACCATTTATTTTCAATGATATCTTTTATTTTAATTTGTCTTTCTTTTTTAAATTTGTTCTTTTTTATCCGTTCTTCTTTTCAAATTATTTAAGTTCCCATTCTTTTATTTTCTCTTATATCCATCCTCCAGGAAAACTCAACCCATCCACCTCTTTCAATCCGTCTTTCACTTTTTGAATTGTTCTCTGGTTAAAATTTGGTCCGTTCTTCACTTTTTAATCGGTCCTGCTTTGCTATGATCGAATCCCATTTTTTCCCTTCCAAATCCGTCTTGCACTTATCAATCCGTCCTTGCCGTCATTAAACCTTTTATACTGCACCCATTCTACTTTATACTCCATACCCTATACTCAGTAAATTGAGTTCATTATGTTTTTCAATACGTCCTTCTCTAAACAATATATGTATATCTCTGAAACTCGAACAATTTCTTTCAAACCAATTCGTCCTGATAAGTTAACTCATTCTTCTTTTTGAAATCCACCCTTCTCTTTAATCTGGCCTCTATAGTAAATCAACCCATTTTTTCTTTTTTATCCTTCCTTCTCTTTAATTCGATCTGATGAATCTCAACCCAGACCCCCATTCTTCTCTTTACAATCAATCCGTATTGCTTTTTTAAATAATCCTTCCTACTGTTGAATGTCCGCCCATTCTTTTTTTTCAGTTCGTCATAGTTAGAGATTTCAACTCCTTCTTCTGACTTTTAATCCGTCCTTCTCTCTAACTCCACCAATCTTTGTTTCTAATCTTCTAAAACAGTCTTGTCTTTTCCTTTAAACTCAATCCAATTGTTTCTGTTTAATTTGTCTTTCTCTAGCAGTCAACCCTTCTTTCTCTTTTTTTATCCATTCTTCTCTTTTCAATCCGTCTTCCTTTTCTCAGTTTTTTTAATCCATTCTTCTCTTTTCAATCCGTCCTCCTTTTCTCAATATTTTCTATCCATTCTTCTCTTTTCAATCAGTCCTCCTTTTCTCAGTATTTTTTATCCATTCTTCTCTTTTCAATCCGTCCTCCTTTTCTCAATATTTTTTATCCATTCTTCTCTTTTTAATCCGTCCATCTTTTCTTAATAGTTTTTATCCATTCTTCCCTTTTCAATCCGTCCTCCTTTTCTCAGTATTTTTTATCCATTCTTCCCTTTACAATCCGTCTTCCTTTTCTCAATATTTTTTATCAATCCTTCGTTCTGTTAAACTTAACCCTTACTTCTCTTTTTAATCCGTCCTTTACAACTCTTATGAATTTTGTTATTTTAATAAATCCTTTCTTTTCTTGAACCGGTGTTTGACCAACCAAATTACAAGTTCTCACAGTGACCCTTCGTTTATAAAAATAGGTGCATGACCGATTCACAATGGTACCCTTTAAACCTTGATCTGTTCAATACTCACTCATGAAGATTACGAAATTTTTCTAGTGATGTAACTCTGATAATTTCTCCACTGTTTCTGAAGCAAGAAATAGCCAAATCACTTTGCAGAGAAACCACAATTAAAAATAAACAGTTTTGAAAAACACAAACATTGATATATAATTCATACTTAAACAGTAAAAGCTTTTAAGTGAACGGTTGGGAATCGGACTTGCCACTGTATAAAGTGCAAATATGCTTGATTCACAACGGTACCATTTTGAACCCTTCCTCTCATCAAAAATGTGTTTGATATTGTTGTTTGTCTAGGTAAATGTTTAGTTTTAATCATTTCTTCCAATTGGAGAAATGCGCAAGTCATTTTTGTACAGAATTAATTACCCATTTGAAAAGTATCAGTTTTCAAAACTAAAATGTTTGTTGTCTTGTAAGGATACCCTTGGGAACCGGGCATTGCCTTTGCATTAATGGTTACTTAAAATTACGCTTAAAGTTTTAAGGTTGTTTGAAAGGTACCAAATTATGAAACGGTCTAAAAATATTTAGTGCACCTTTTTCGAATTGTATTAAAATAATGTAATTTTACTCGTTACTCTTTAAATTCATCGCATCTTTCTCTGCATATATATATAAACAGAGTTATCGTCACAATCCCTAAATCTTTGCAACCCGATGTTGCCGATCTTATACATTTAGAACTATGAATTGTGTTCTATTCAAAAAATTTAGAATATAAAACGTTTACATCACCAGGTTGGAATTAGACAATTTGAGATTCTTTTCCCTCCCTGTTTTATACAAATTAAGTTGAGTTTTCTTCTTTGTTTGTTAGGGTGCGTCTGCTTGGATCGTGGTGGGGGGGAGGCGTAGCGTAGAACACCCCCAACCCCCTCGCAAATTATTTTGTAAATAAAACCAACATTTCTTTATTATTAAGTAACATAAAATTAAAACCCTTGTATATAGGTACTCAAGGAACGTGTTCAGGCAGACATGAGATTTTTATTCTCTTTAGACCCATAAGTTTCCGATTGAGGCTGATCTGTTCTGAATTTAAAATCATCGATATTCTCTAATTTAACAGATGATATGTGGAAGCTTAGATTCTATAAATATTTCATAAGTTAATTTAGTCTTCATAAGATAATTTTTGTTTTCAGTGACTTTAGTTTGTAAGTTAAGAAAGTGAGATTTGTTTTGAACTCATGGATTCTACTCAAAAACGGGAAAGTGGGTTTTGTCTCGAAAATGTTTCAAATTCAGGATATGTTCTAAAATAAAAAACCTTACGTTGTCTTGAGAACGGACAAAAGATTTAATATAAAAAAACTAATATTTTAATTTTGATTTAAAAAAAAATTTAAGTTGGGAATTGTCATAACCATTGATTATTTGCACTGAAGTCCTTAAATTCCTCGTCATGTTTAATAAAATGTTGGTTATAGTTTTTATATTCGACTTTTACTCTGGATTAAGAATGTTTTTTATTTATAAAAATTGTTAAATAGTAAAATAATTGTGTCTAAATAATTTCTTATTTTCCTTTATTTCAGGAAACTGCAAATCAAGGCGTTTATAGTTTATTTCATTTGTATTTTTTAAACAAAACTCCTTAATTTTAATATTAAAAATTAAATTTTTAAAAATTTTTTACTTTACAAAGGCTTTAAATGATAATTTCAAATTAAAGCGCTCAGACTATAGGATGGCCATTTTAGGTAATTATCAGAGTAACTTCAAGATTTAACTTAATCAAACTAAGCCTGAAAATAACAAAACTAAGCTTAAAGGTTTAGTTTCGAGACTATGGATGGGTCAACCTACCTACCGAACAATCCAGAGATGATTTCAAGGATGTCCAGGAAGTAGAAGTCTTAAGCTACAAAAACTTCCAGAAGATTTTCTGCGGAGAAGCATTTTTCGGAATGTCTTCATTTACAACCCAATAACCCAGTCTTTCAATTTGTGCCCATTTCTAACACCTGCTGTTACCTACAGTGTTACCTACAGTGTTACCTACAGTGTAAGCTACAGTGTGACCTACATGTTACCAACAGTGTTACCTACAGTGTTACCTTCAGTGTTACCTACAGTGTTACCTACAGTGTTACCTACAGTGTTACCTACAGTGTTACCTGCAGTGTTACCTACAGTGTTACCTGCAGTGTTACCTACAGTGTTTCCTACAGTGTTACCTACAGTGTAACCAACAGTGTTACCTACAGTGATACCTACAGTTTTACCTACTGTGTTACCTACAGTGTTACCTACAGTGTTACCTACAGTGTTACCTACAGTGTTACCTACAGTGTAACCTACAGTGTAACCCACAGTGAAACCTACAGTGAAACTTACAGTGAAACCTACAGTGTTACCTACTGTGTTACCTACAGTGTTACCTGCAGTGTTACCTACAGTGTTACCTTTAGTGTTACCTACAGTGTTATTTACAGTGTTACCTGCAGTGTTTCCTAGAATGTTACCTGCAGTGTTATCTACAGTGTTACCTACAGTGCAACCTATAGTGTAACCTACAGTGAAAACTACAGTGTTACAAGTGTTACTTACAGTGTAACCTACAGTGAAACATGTGTTACCTACAGGTTTACCTACAGTGTTACCTAAAGTGTTACCTACAGTGTTACCTACAGTGTTACCTACAGTGTTACCTACAAAGGATGAGACTGTAATGACAAACTGGAACTTAATTATGAAATCTGAGATCTGGAAGTTTGTTTTGTCCTAAGTTTTTAGCCTTATGTCCTATTTGATTTGGCTAAGAAAGGGTTAAAGTTTAAAGCTGAAGAGACCAAGAATCTAAGAAAAGAGGCTGATACAATTCAGTCTAGTTGTCGCTGAAGTCTCATCCTTTGTGGGTAACCCTGTAATAATATTTTCTTTAAATCTGTTTCAGCCTACACAGTCCTTGCGGCATGACGAGAAGATATTCATGTCATTCATGAATGCTTCTGCCTTCTGTCTGACCGGACCCACCTGGACATCTGTTGTCACTGCTTGCATTCTCCTTCTCCTCTTCAGCGGCTCCATGATGATGAATTTTTACTGAGCTAGCTTATTCATAATCCTATGCTTATTCAATGAAGGTAACAAGCAGAGTGCCCGTAATGCTGTGAATACAAGCTTCCTCTATGTCCTTCAGATCTACTCCTACGTCATCTTTAAGGAAATCCATCCACTCACTACTGAATTGTATCAGCCTCTTTTCTTAGATTCTTGGTCTCTTATATATAGATGCGCTGTTCAGTCGAAACCTTAAGAACCATTGAAAAACAATTTTTTTCGCACAAACTATACGAGAACTGAAAATTGCGAATTTGCTATTTACAATTTTGCAAATTTTCTGAGATTCTGTGATTCAATGTTTTTCTGAACTTTCCAGTTTGAAAGAAAAAAAGTTTCGCGGATTTTTTTTGGGCCATTGAAGTAACAAAAAAAATTTCAAATTTTTAAAAAATATTGAAAAAACACCTTACAGGAGAGTTGCACAAAAGAAGGTACAATATTTCACCAGGTGCCGGAAATCACACTTTTTTTTGACTCGCCATGAATAATATATATTAAAAAAAATTAAATTGACATTTCATGTTATTTTAACCATTCTTCAAAAACTTATTTTATTAAATTTATTCATTTATATTTTCTTTTTCTAATCAACACTTATAGTTAATTCAGTTTGTTGCCTTCTAAATTTCATGAAATTTCATCTACATTCATTTTTTATGGTAAGAAATATATAAAATTTTGTAATGATACATGATTTTATAAAAAATAGTTTGCTAGTGAAATGAAATTACCACAAATAGTTATAAACATGTAAAATTATATTCCTTCAATATTACAATGTTTATTTATGCAGTAGCTGCTATTCAGTTTTCAATGGATTTATGGAAATCCATTTCTACCAATAGTTTTTCTTTTTTGTTTTTATCTTCACTCGATTCATTAATCTATTTAAATTTGTAGTTACTTTTTAAAATTATTAAATTTGATTAAATTATGTTCATGTGCACTTATGCTGTAAAGCGTTCATTTGAAATGATGACCTTTTACTTTGTCTTAGTTAACAGTGACGTCCATATATTCAAATTGTGTTTTCTTCCTATTTTGAAATAACATTAAAATTTCATTTTGAGAGTCTTGTGTTAAAATAATATTTATTGAACAAACAATTGGTTTTGAGGATGGAGTGAATGCTACAGAAGATGCTCTTAGTAATAATGAAATAAATACTTGTTAATTTATTGATAGCTAGAGACTATAGAAAGATCATGAGAAAAACGTATAGTTTGTAAATTAAAATTTTTTTCATGCTTTCCTAAAGGAATCCACGCCCGATTTTTCTTTGCCCAAAACAGCCCATTTTAAAACACTTAAAAAAAAAAAAAAAAAAAAAAAAAAAAATTTGATGTATACATATATATATATTTCAATTTTATGTGTCTGTTATCATGTGACCAGTTAGCCTGACAATTTGTAAACTATCAACTGGGAAAATGGTTGTGATATATACTAGTTCAACATATACATATGTGTGTAATCATGTGAACTATCAAACTTGGTATTCTTGCAAGAAATGAATATAAATATTGATAGATTTTTGCTACATGCACAATCTCATTTTGCTACATGTACTAAATTTTCTTCATTTAAATTGCTTATTTTTATTTAAAATACTCCTATAAACTAATTTTCTTTGTTTACTTTTTTTGAATTTTACTACAATGACAGTGACAATTGTAATAATCAGAGTGGATAAACCAAATCCAATCAGGCCTACAAGAGTATAATAGATCTCTACGCTCCATAATGAGTCCTCTAGTTTTAAATGTCTAATTGTTATCTGTTCCTCTTGATCAAATTCTGCTGCAAAAAATTCGATATTATTGACCACAAATGTAGTATCTTTGTTAAAGGATATTAAAATGTTTGCATATATAGGTAGATCTATAGACATAATGGTAGTTTGACCGGAAGTAAACAGATATAAGTGGGTTTCATTAACCATTTTTGGCAACTGAAAACTTACTGTTTTATCAATATCGCAAGATTTTAAATATTCCGGACAATTCATAGTTTCTTTTTCATTTTTGCAAAAATATTCATTTTGTATTATCTTTACACATTTAGTTTGATCAAATACTTTAATATCCTTTCCAAATCCAAATCCTGTATTTGTATATATATGGCATTGTTTCATAGTACAAATAGGCAGGGGTGTAATCATGAATTGTTCCGTAATGTCATCGTAATAATCCCAGTCAATAACGAAAATATTTGGATTTAAAGTTGAAAAATAAACATATTTAATTTGAGCATATTTAAGAATATCTGGAAGGAACTTAGATTCTTTAGGTTTGTTCAATAACAGTTTAATGTTCTCACATTCCATAATTATTTTATTTATTGTATCAACAAGTAGAGCTACTTTTACAAGTTCATGGACATTTTGTGAATTATTTTCAGTTGGGATGCCATTAGAGTTTTCTCTTTCTAAAACTGTCAATTTTAATCTCATATTTTCCACATCATTGCTTAATTTATGTAAAGGAACTAAAAATGTTTGCAATTTATTTCTTTCATCATTAAACATTGTGATAGAGTTGCTTAAAGCCAATTTTATATTATCCACATCATTTTTTAACATAATAAGATTCTCATTTTGTTCCGTGTTTTTTAATTGGTTTTTCTCTAACATAAGTGTTAGATTTTTTTCTAATTCTTCAAGTTTACTTTTTAATTGTTCATTCCCCTGTGTAGAGCCTGTTATATCCAATTCATCCAATTTACGAGTAAGAAGCAAAAGTTTAGTACTGAAATCCTCTTCATTATTGTTATCATTGCTGAGTTTTGATTCAATTTTATGGGATAACGCTAAAAGCTTATTTTCAAGAAGTAATAAACTTTCTTTTGCTGCAGCATTTTCCAAATTTCTAAAATTTGCGGTTAAAGTCCTTATGTCTTTCTCATTTTCTTGTATTTCTGTTAGTAAAAACCCAAATCTATTATCTTCAGTCTGTAAGTTTTCTAGATTGTTAGTTGAGGTCGTTGAACCTTGAATGTCTGAGCCTATGTTTGTTGAACCCTGGTTTGTATGGCTAGTGTCCGGTAAATTCTGGTTTGTAGACTCACTGCTCGGAATTCCACGTTCATTAACCGTACTAGGATTTTCAGATATTGGGTTTATATTATTTTGAATTTCGTAAAGTTCCATATACAAAGGCGTAGGAATTTTGGTTTTCAACGCAATTACTTTATTTAATAATTCTTCCATTTTATTAGGACTTCTTAGAGTAAAACCAAAAATTGCAGCAAAATCCTCTATATCTTTAGCATTAAGGATTGGAACCCGTTTATTTAAAAATGAAATCAATGGATCAATCAAATCTATTCCTATATATTCCGTTGTTGGTTTCTTTACGAGTTTTAAATATTTTTTTAAGCAACTCACACGATTTTTTCTATATGCTGCCGGATCTGAACATCCCACAATTTTACTTTTTTCTATATATCCCCCGTTTTCTCCAATTGAGTCCATAAATTCTCCATCCCGTCTTTGTCTGTTATCAAAATATTCTAATGTTGCCTTACTTAATTCCTCATATATCTTAAATTCTTTTATTGGCTCATCACTAGGTGTGTTTTGTGTGTTTGATTTTCCTAATCTGTCAAAATACTGAGTTATCCAGTTGATCAGTTGAAAAAGGATAGATATACGATTTCTGTCAAGAGAGTTTGTAAAGATTTGCTCTAGGCTTACTTTTATCATTACTAAATCATCTTTGTTATTCAAAAAATCTATTGAAATTAGTTGTTTAAATTTAGACACTTTTGTATAGACCTTTACTAATTCAGAACTAGAGAAAGTAGGAAAAGTATCTACTATACTAAATATAAAAAGTACAAGTATAACAAGTTTCATTGTAATTTGTTTATCACCTTTTCTTGAATGATCGTAATTGCTTCCTTGCTTAAATGAATCCTGTCATCAGCGCAAAAGCCTAAAAGAGTGCAATTTGAGAATACCCCGACATTTATATGTGTATTTATTGCATTTATGACGTGCCTAAATCTTTGAGCAGTACTACTGGTAAAGAATGAACATGTGGAATCTGTAATTATTTTTGTTGCCCTAGGTGGGGGTTCTATAAAAATAACACTCTTTGTGTATAATGACAGGATTCTTACAAAATTAGAATACATGTCTGAACATTTTAAAATATCAAACTTATCCAAGCAAACATGTTTTCTATTGTGTAATATGTGCAGTTTTGTAGGCAAGATGTCATTTCCGCTCAAGTATAAAATTGTCATGTATTTCTTATTTTTTTCTTTTAGTGCGTTTTCAACTAAGTTTAGATCAACTTTTCCTTTAAATATGATACTATCAATGTTTTTTCCGCATCTTTCACTATTTTCTAAAACCTGTTTTGCTAGAGATGAACCAACAATAAGAATGCTTTCCATTGTATACTCGGTAAAGCTAAAAACATATGATATATATAGTAAAGATAAGATAGATAAAAATGGATTATACAAATAATATATAAGTATGTATTACATTACTAACACCTAACTTTCACAATTTTTTCTATTATCCTATTACACATAGATTCAGCCTCCTTATAAACAGTCTCATCAATTTTTAAGACAGGGCTGACTTTGAAGTGTCGCAACGCCCTAAGCTTTGATTTTACCGCTCTAACTCACTTATGCTTTTCTGTAGCCCTTTACATGTACATTTTAGCAATGTAAAGCACTTCTTGTTAGATTTGGTTTTTTAGAAGTAATTGGCAAAATTCTCAACGATTTTTGCTTGAGAGCGTAAGACCATTAAATCGCAGTGATTACAGTATGGACATCTTCCCTTTTCTTCAAATATTGTTTTACAACATTTGTAACAACATAAGAAATGTGCTGAGTTACTATGTACAAATGCTGCATCTTTTTCAAGATCACAACATATTAGACAAATATTAGTATCTTCTGCACTTATCATATCCTGAGCACTTGTGTCCTTATACAGTAATTTCTTTCTTTTTGGTTTCTTGTTTCGAGGTCTGCACGCTTTCGTTTTATTATTTGTCCAACATTGAAGGCATTGTTGCATTTGAGACATATTTATTTTACAAGTCCAGCAAAGTTTCTCTCCAATTTTTTGGTCTTTACACAACTCCAATTCTATTTCATTGTCAGCCCAACATTGTTGGTCTTCAATTGATTCAAACACTGTTATTTTATTATCGTTACTATCTGAGTCACTCGCAACAGTTATTGTTAATACGTTATCAGAACTAACAAAGACATTTTCATCGTCCGACCAAAATATTTCATCGCTTTCTAATACATCTACCCATTCAGGTCTATATAACACTTGTGTCCATGTGTCTCTATTGTTCAAATCTCTGTTCAATTCGTGTAAATTTCCTTGATTAGCAACATTAGAAAAAAGACTCTCCGTATTCATTTTCTCAACTGAAAATATATAAGGCATTAACCTAGGAAAATTTTTTTATTGCTATTTTAAGTTTTATTTGAAATCACCCCTAAATATTGCTTGCAGTACAATGTTTGTTTGTAAACATTATTATCAAGGTCGATTTATAATAGAGATAAAACAGGGATAAATATATTATCTTTCATATTCAAAAATATAAAGTAAAAAAAAGTTATAAAAATTATAAAATGAAGTATAAATAATATATTTTTTTTTTTTGTCTATTAAAAATATATTTATTTGAAATATGGTTTTATCCCTGTTTTGGGTCTTATTTTAAATTTTAAAGGGTTTACACGTCTTACCATTAAAACCACATTTATTATCAAAATATTGCAAAAACCGGATTTGTCTAGAATATGTGTATTTGTTTAATTTTAGTTTCGATGTCATTAGTCTGTTTTTATTTATTGACATTATCATGTCTGCTGCAGCTGCTCTCCAGAAATGCTTAGAACTTAAAAATAGAACTTATACTCCTGTTTTCTCTACTACTTCTATCCTTGAGAAAGAAAAGCTGGACAGTGCTAGTGAAGGGATATGGTCTGAGAAAATTCTGGATATTTTTATCTTCTCCTTGCTCTACATTCTAGTCAGAGGTTTAGTCTTCCTGTCCAATTGGTACTCCAAATATCAGTATTTTAAGACCAAGAAACCTAGTTCCTCAACTACTCATGCTTTGTTTTATTCCTGGTTCTATTGTACCACTTCAGGTGAATACATAATTATTAGGTTTTCCTTTCATATATTAATATTCAGTTATTTTTATATTGAGAGTAATTTTTTAGCATTAATGTTTTGTATTTTTATAGAAGCTGTAGAAATGTCAGACATTTACCAGTCTTTTACTGAACTGGAAGCCCCAAGGATTTTGTCTTCTACTCCAAGGTGAATATACTTTTTACAGTAGGACTTTCTTATGTTTTGTTACTAACCCTGTATTTTAAATTTTAAACAAGTTGGTAATTTTATATATTATTAATTACTTTAAATTCAATCAAATAGGCAATTATATAATTATTTTGTTTTACATAAAGAATAGTGTTCAAGGTCTTTAACGTTGAAAGAATTTTTGATATTTACGTTTATTCGTTTACAATATTTTCCACAGTACTTTTATTTTGTATAAGGCGTAAGCTTCAGTTTGTATTGACCTTTTGAATCAAAATGAACATTTTGGTTTTTATTATCTATGTCTTAGTAACAGTAGACGGGCGTGAGTGGCAAATTCCCGTATATGAAGAATACCATACTGATTACGACAGTATTCATGAAGCTTCCCCGTCTGATGAATTTTACAATTCTGATTTTCAAGATCCTTTGTTTGTAACACCAGCATCTACGGGTTTGAATCCAAACTACACTGATGAAACCCCCTTGTTAACCGAGACTGTCTATAACCCTGATCGGATTTATTATACGGATCAACAAAACAACAGTCAGGATTTCCACTACTTTCATCCAGGGTATAAGTTTTATCAAAATAGACAAATAGATATACATATAAATAGGACTTTATATAGTTAATCAGATAGTTAAATAGAAATGTAGATAGTTAGAAAATTTTAGATAATTAGAGATAGAGATAGATATAGAGATAAATTTTTAGGTATAAAACTATACAGTTAGAAAGTTATTAAGATAGATAGACAGATAGTTAGATAGATAGAAAGTTTTTAAGATAAATAGATGGATAGTAAAATAGATAGTTTTATAGATTGATAGTTAGTTATTTAATTAGATAGGTAGAAAATTGTAAACATATATAAAGATTGATGAATAGAGCATTTTAAGATAGATAGATGGTTTATAGATAGTTAGATAGACAGATAGAAAGTTTTTAAGATAAATAGATGGATAGTAAGATAGATAGTTTTATAGATTGATAATTAGTTATTTAATTAGATAGGTAGAAAATTGTAAACATATATAAAGATTGATCAATATAGCATTTTAAGATAGATAGATGGTTTATAGATAGTTAGATAGATAGATAGAAAGTTTTTAAGATGGATAGATAAACAGTTAAAACTCTAGAAAGTTATACAGATAAATAGATCTATTGAAGATATTGAAGGTTTTCAAATTATATATTGACTAAATATTCAAGGTTTTCTAATTTAAATGATAAAATTCTTTTTTAGGAATGAAAGTACACAAGGGTTGGATCAGATTTGATTTTTGCAAGTTAACACAAAGTCCTTGAAAACAGAGGTTTTTATACTGTGGATCCTTATACCTGTGTCTGTGTTTCTGAGTATTTATTGTGTGACCATGTGTCTCACTTATTATTATCTGGTAAGAAATTTACTAGATACCATTAATTAAGATTTAATTCAGATTTAATCATTGAATTGAATCATAACATGTAATCTAATTTTTCAGACGAGTAAGCACTCAGGGGTAAACAAAGAGACTCAAACTGATGAACCTGTTTATAGTTCATGGATAACTATACATCCATACGTCAATAGTTCACCTAATTGTTTAAATAATATGAATTTCGTAGACATTGATTTAAATGAATAAAGACAAATATAAATAAAATCTTTGTTGACGATTCCTTTCTGTTATTTGTAACCTTTGACATAAAAATTAAATAATTTTTTTTAGCATATATTTATTGATAGAGGGTATATATATATTTTTATTAGTTAAGAGTATATGTTTAAACCACAAACCACAATATTGTTAATACAAAGTAAATGTTTTTCAGTTAAAACTTATTTTTCTTTTATGTTCTTCTTCTCTCTTTTCGATTTATCTTCTGAATCAACCGCTCTAGTCTCTATCTGTTTAACCAGTGATTAAACTGGAACTTGGTGTGCCTGTTGTTATTTAGGTAGTAATCAGCCAGCCATGAACGTACTATCGATGAATGTCTTCTTAACTCAGGTTCCAATGATGACAAACTACCGTATTTGTCTGTAAGTTCCTTTATATATTTTACAGATTTCCATTCCGGGTCCTCTTCTTCAGTTAGATCTAATTCAATATTTTCTTGTTCATCTTCACTTTCTTCTTCATCCTCCAGTTCTTCTTCTTCTTCTTCGTTACCTATGTCCCGTTCCTCATTTCCTCCCAATTCTATATTTGCTTCCTCAATATTTTCTCCATTTTCATTTTCTTGAGTTTCTTCTATTTCTTCATTGTCTGGACTACCCTGAGGCTCTTGTCTAGTAATGTTTGAGGGGTTAACAGAGATTACATCCTGCACCTGAAGATGTACTAGTTCAAGCACTTCAACATCACTGTCTGACTCCATGTCAGAACTTATGTATATCTCTGTGTTCATTTATGGTCCTTTTGTAACTGGCTATGTATCTCTTTAGGTGTACCTTGTATGTTCTAGAAGTGAAATCAGACAGTCTAGACATAGGTTTAGAACTGAAGTAAACTTTGAAAAATCTATAATCCAAAATATTCCATTTGTAAATATTTTCCATTGCTTTGTATATACCATCTGGTATTTGATGTGGACATTTTTTTTTTAAAATTGCGTTTATGACGAACAAAATTGGCTTTATGAATGAATTTCATATTTAAATATTGATAATTTTATATATTCTCAACTTTCATAATATCAGGCTCTGTTTCTATATATCCATAGATATATTTTTTATTAATATACTTATTATTCTTTTCACATAAACAATATTTTTTTTATCTTTTATAATTAGCCTATAATCAGAAACAAACATTTACATTGTAGCCTTCGTAATAAACTTAATCTCAAAAATAAAATGGATTGCTCCCTAAAATGGATTGCTCCATAATCCATAAACTGAATCATTATCATTTTCAATAACAAAAAGGCTTCTCAGGCACAATTTTGTTTTATCTCAAAAAAATAGAAAAGCAAACTTTAGATTCAGTTAAAATTCGTTTTTCTTAAAGTACACAATACTAGGGATTCACATATTGCGATACTTTGTTGACTCGATTTCTTACATTATCCAATACGGTTTCTCAGACTCGTCCGTTGGCTTTATATTAGTCAACATATATGCTTTTCTAAGAGGGTCCTCATAGAAAAAGGGTAATTCTTGAAATATGTTAGTTGTAAATTTTTTTTATTGGCCAGATACTAAAAGTTTAAATTGGTTAATTCCAAAACCCCTACAATGTCGGAGCAAAAATATTGTTTCACGAATCCCAACATATCAATATCTAATAATTAGTTCATTCTTATTTTATCTTTTACAATTATTAATTATTAATTTCACATATATTGCTCAAATTGTCCTCCAATGAGGTCCATATTTCGTCGAAAATTTCTTATCACAATTGATGAGAAGATAAAATGCAAAAAGTGAAAATCTTTTTAGATGAATTAATGGCATCCTTAATTTCAAATCGTCTTATGTATAATGGCACGCCTTATCTAGAGTATAGATTTTCTGTATAGTGAAGACTGCTTTCTTTTTCCTACCCGTTAAACTTTACGGTAAATGTCGGGTCAGTACATAGTTTACAGCTGTAATACCAGTTGATACTCAGACATAGAACAGTGAACATTACACAATCGGTGAATTTTAAGTATATGCCGTTCAATTTATAGAAGAGTGACTTACGCAAGCAAGCTGGGATTGAGCTGTCAATAAAAGAAGGGGCCTTTAAAAATTAGGAGAGTATAGGGTGTCAAACTACATTCTGTATAATCTTAATTTTAAAGACCAAATTAAATCATCAATTCTTCTAATTCTACACTGTTAGAAAAACCCGCTTACAATCAACAGTATTCAGTTCAAGCACCAAGCCATATGTCAACGATAATTCAAGTCAATCAGAATACTACTTGGATTCTGCATTAACCAGAATTCTGCTTACTTCAATTAAAATTCGACTCTCTTCAAGTAAATTCTAACAGAGATCAATAATGTATGCATTTAAAGCATCTTAAATAATACTGACATTGCTTTCTCTCAGTTCTCATTTAAACCTTCCGGTTTCTGCTTAACCTAAGCAGGTTTTAAATTGTGGCAACAGAAAATTCGACTAACTTCGCACAACCTCACAAGTGTCAAATGTAAAAAGAAAGACAACATGTCCTCTAATTAGTTAATATGATTTCCAAGATTTAGCTTAGATAAATGTTGGAATACGTAAAAAATATGTTCATCTCAAAATTACATGCAGTATATTTACTGTCGTTTGGTGGCCTAATTCTTTTTTTTTATGTATATCTATGTAAACATAAGTAGTCTGAGGGGGGGAAGGGGGGGGGGGGCGTCATCCAGGCAACACTCTAAGGAAGTAGCATTAAAGTAAATGTTTCTAGGTGTATTATAGGTTTACTAAAGTTACAAATTTTACAAAAAATCAGTTTTATTTTTCTGTCTTAAAAGTAAGTAGTTTTGGTGGGTTAACCCTATCTCTGCTGGGGTACTTGAAAACCAGGATATGCGGGGGGGGGTCAATTTGACCCCCCCTCTAAATCCCATGTTTGATGTCAAAATATGACAAATGATACATCATTTGAAAGCTCTATTGCTCTACTTTTAGAATCTGCCAAAAAATTTGCAAATTTGCAAAACTGATTTTTTTATCGCAAAATCCAGTTATATAGTAAAAATGTTTGAAAAAAAAATTTGTCCAAAAAATGAAAAATTATACATTTTTGAAAAGCCCTTTACCTTGTCATTTCAAATATGCAAAAATTTTTGCAATATTTTAAATAACCTGATTTTTAATCAAGAAAAACTAAAAATGTGCAAATTTACTTTGACAGGTTGTTTGCAAAAAAATTGCAATTTTTTTTCGCAAAACTTGTGCGATTCCTTTCCTTATGTCAAAGGCTTTCCAGAAAGCTAAATTTTATCAAAATCTGACAAGTGGAAGTGGGTCAAAATAAAGATTTAGTTTGTTACAGGAAAAATCAGTCATTCAGGCAGTGTGCCTGAGGACTCAGGCAGTCAGTATTAAATCCCGATTTTAGTCCTACAGGGAGGGCTTTGGGTATGTAGGAAAAGTCAGAAAATTTCAACAGCCTCAGATCAATACTTTTTGAGCTATGTAAAAAAACTACAGGGGGGGGTCAAATTGACCCCCCCCCAGCAGGAATAGGGTTAAATAATGACTAAAGTATTCACATTATATCATCATACACAACAACAGAAAAAAAAAACAATTATAAAAATACAAAAAATATTTTTAATAATTTATTGAAAAATAGATTGACCCTATTGCTTCCAATTTCTCATCATGTGACCAGCTGTTTGCTTTCATGATATTTTTAACTCCTCCTACTCCAGAAAACACTTGGTTTATATTTAGGATTTCACTGCCAGCCAAGGGTTTAGATCTTAATTCTACACAATTATGAAAATTAATCACCTACTAGAGAGATCAGGTCAGCTTTGAATTTGCTATGAATTTCGGCCCTGTCCTGTCTTAGTTAGTTCTTCTTTTATCTATCTTTTTACAACCATTTTTTAGACTGTGTAGGAAAAATTGGAAACCTTTTGAAAGGCCAGTATTTAAATTGCACAGGCACTTCCATATCTAGAAAAGAGGCCTTTTTATAGCCTTTTTAAATTATAATTTTATAACGAAATAATTTGTAACGATTTACCTGGGTTTGAACCCTAGGAAGGCTTTCGTGACAAATCTGGAGAAATAAATCAGGTCTTCGCAGAATAAAACACTTGAATCTTAATTATACAGTTTACGATCTAATAATAAATTTCAGCATAGTCAGATTACAGCGTTGAGAGGAGAGACAGATACATTTTTTGAATTTTTATCATAGAATAGGAAGTCGACTTTAAGACTTAAATTATGACTTTAAATAGTCCAATGAACATGAGGCACAGCAATTGTGAAGTGTAAAAAGAACCATTTCAATTAATAAGTGATTTATTAGTTTACAAGAAAATCTATTTGCTTTGAAACAACATAAATATTGCACTTTATTTTTGCTTTAATGTTGTCTTCATATTCTACAGTTTTCAGCTTATTACTGTAGTGTAAAAAATCTCTTCGCTCTTCTATAAAAAGGTGGTTTAGCCTAGGTGGGTGAACTTTTTTTTGGTTCCCCCTCTAGCGGTCAGGTATTTGGAGACCCCCTAGTAAAAAGTAAAAAAAGGTTGGAATGATGTAAAAAATATTTTAGTTTTTACAACATTTTTTTATTGGTTTTTCAAGGGCATTTCATAAATGTAATTTTTGATCTGTAACTTAAATTACAAATTTGATTTCAATTTTTTTTCGCGGATATTCCAAATATGACAAATTTCAAAATTTTTTGGAAACATTTTTTTGTAATTCTGGGATAAAACCTTCCCTTGGGTCATGTGAGGTCCACAAAAAATTTGGCTTGATCTGTTTATAGCCTTATGACGTTTATACAGTTACAAATAAACAAATAAACACCCAAGCACCCATTCAAAGTACAATGCTTAATTTGCGAATATGCTTGGCAGAGCCTGCGATTTAAAAGCTTCGGACTCTGACAACTTGTGTCACGTGATTCACAGCTGCGAGTTCTTAGACTCGACTTAGGAGTTAGGCCCAATGAAAATAAAACCGACTTCGTTTGGTTTTAGTGGAGAATAAGGCTCCATGTTAAGTCATAAAAACCCGGAATGCGCCAATTTCTACCATGAAAATCCGCCTAATAGAATATTAAACTGTTTGTTTGAACTAAACTCTGTGGAAAATAAGATGCAGCTTGAATCCGAAAGCTCAAGTCTTAAATAAGGCCCAACAACAGCTTAGTCCTGAGTCGTATTTTCTTGAACTTTTAAATCACCGGCTCAGAATAATAGAAAAAAATAATTATAATATTTTACAAAACAATTGCATTAAGCTTAAAAATAACCAAAAACATTTAAAATTTCAAACTTGGAACCAATAAACACCGTTTAGAAAAATAGTTAAGCGAATTATATCAACTTTATTCATTTTCGAAATTATATTTTTTAGATTGCACCCTTAGATATATATCAAATTATGAACTCTGCTAGATGAGGGGGGAAGCGTCACCTCCACCTGTGTAGTGTATATCCTACATCCAACAATTAATCACAAACTAAGAATTGCAGTCCATCAGGTTGCAAAGATATAGATTAGAGAACTTTAGTTCAGTTTCTGATATTAAAGGGAAGCTGTAGAACAAATTTTAAGTGACCATCTATATTAAAGTGGGGGCATGTATATAGGGTTTCCGAACTAAACATAGGCCCGTCTAATTTAGGCTTCTGCAGTCTTATATTTGTAGGTATTGATTGGTGATTGAAATTACAGCTGCTGTTCCTGTAATCTTGCACATATATTCAAGGAAAACAAATTTGAAGATTAAAATTCACATTTAGAGAACATCCTTAAAATTCAATTGTGAAACTTTTTTCCACCAAATCTCGAGACTAAATTTCATTTTATAAATTTTTAGAATGATTTTCCAATTTAAAGTCACTATAAAGTTATATAGGAGACAAATTCAGGAATAAAATAAAAATAAAAGGCATACTACCCACCCACCACTTCTTAGCTATCCTTAAATGGTGAAAACAAATTTTACTATTTTTTTGCTTTTTTTAAATCTTAAGGTCATTTGACTGTATATTTTATGTATTTTTTGCCGTAAACGCTTATGAATTTTGCGGAAATTATAAAACTTAACAAGTTGTGAGGAACAAATAGAATTCGTATAATGAAAAAGGTGTCAAGCCTATTCCCCTACAGTGAGAACCATAAAACTATGAAATAGGAAGACAACTTGTAGACTGATTTAAAATAGTCCAATGAACATGAATTACAGCAATTTTATTGATTATTAATTGATTTGTAAGCCCACGTTAAAGTTTTATATACCAAAAGAGCTAGAAATTGTTCTTAATCTACATATAATATATCTACATATATATATATTTATATATATTGTTTGGCTGTTTCTTTGTTTGTATTACATTTTAAAAGTACATGTGGTGAGTGTGACTCCATTAAAGCTAGATAAAAACATGATTTATTTGATATTTTGGATTTAAAATATTCAGAACTTGACAATTTTCTTCTTTAACAGGTAAAAATAGAATAAAAATAAAGAATATCTTTCAAATTGTTTTTTTTCCCAGCTTGACAGTTTATTTTATATTGTGTGCAAATATTATCACACCATGCAATGTACCAAAACATTCAAAATTTGTTATTACAAGTTTGTGAATAAAAACGTTAAAAACGTTCAAAACAATTAGTCTAGCACATACAGTGAAACTCATAACACTTGCAAAATATAGTTATTTAGCCAAAAATGTGCAAAAAACAAAAATTGCAGGTCTTATTAAACAATTTCACATTTTCTAATTTTTAAATCTTAAAAATCTTTAAATAAACATTGGATATTAAGATCAAGTGAAAAAAGCCGAGTGTTAAATTAAAACAAATAATTTTCATTCTTCTTCCTTCTGGTGGATTCATCTTATCCTGTTAAAGAATATTTTAATCTAAGTTATAAAAAATTTAAATCTACAAAATTCTTGAGACTTAAGGGCAAAGTTTCGTTATGAGGAATGATATCATCATCAAACTGTTAATTTTGAAATCGCTAATTAAGGAAATAAATGGAAAAAAATTATGGAGGCATTTAAAATTATGGACAAATTTTTTTAATTTTCATTGGCTAAATTGCATGGAAAACATAACTCTTGAACTAAACAATAGTCACCAGCTAACAAATATTTGGAATATGTTATACCATTAACATCGATAAAAATTAACGAGCGGCATATTGTATAGTTAAAAACTTTATGAGCTTGTCTGGTCTGCTGATTACTCAACTATTAACGAATGGATTAAAAAAAGTGTGAACCTGCCCAGCCCTATTTCAGACAGTTGATTTTTAAAATTTACTTAGATAAAAATAGTTCCTGCCTTAAGCCGAAAGTTTTTTTTTTGTCCAAAGGTTTCAATTCTTTCACAAGTTTCTTTATTTCTCTCATTTCCTGAAAATTTAAAACCAAATAATCATTGTTTAATTCATTTAATATGAAAAAAATACATTTATTGTTTAATTATTGGGATCTAATTTCTTTCCTTTACCTTTAAATGTATTTGGTAACTTTCACCTTGAACTTTTGAATTTTTTCTCCAGAACTTTGGTTCCATGGGATCCTAGAATTTGTTTTTATTAACTTTATTAACAAGCAGTGGTATATATTTATCTTAAAAACGAATTTTCTCTTCTTTAGAAAAGGGGGAAAAACTTGCTGGAGTTCATAATTAGATAATAGATTTTACAGAAAAAATATTAAATATTAAAAATTTTATGAATGAACAAAATATAAACACCATAGTTGTTGGTAAAAAACAAGTAAAGAAATGATAAGGGTATTTATTTCCACCCCCTCCTGGCGCGTATTGGGAATAAATGCGAGAAAAACTGGGACCTTCAGTGGTTGTTCTATCCTCCTATTTAATTTTTTTAAGTTCAATAAAAGTCCTGATCAAATTAAATCATGAAGCTCGGGTGTCCTAGTTTAGAGGGTACGACATCATTATCCCTTTCAGGCCAAGCTTCCCACTTTTACCCCCTCCCCTTCCCCCCCCCCCAACAAACTTAAATAAATCAATGACCCAAAAAAGAAAGGAAGGAATGAAAGAAACTAAGAAGGAATTTAAAAGGAAAAGAGGAAGATTTATTATTAGTAAAAATTAAAATTATGAACACCAACCAACAATATCTAAAACTACAATATTTTCATACCCGTCTCTTCGTCCATCTTGAAGAAGAACCTTTGAAGCAAAATGCCCAGCGATTGTCCACCCTATAAAAAATGATAATACAAAATAGTTAAATAACTAGATAGTATACCTTCCACTCCCTGGAGATTATAGGCCCTCCTCTTAGGGACATAGTCCCCAAGAGTTCGAAACTCAACAGATCTGCAGAACTGAGAAAAATATTCATTGCGTCAAATGCTAAAAATAAAAAGCAAGATGTAAGTTTCTAAAATCAATATTTCAAGGTTACAGGTGTTCGTGAAAAATTACCCACCCTCTTCTTTAAAATAACTTTGTTTCCCAAAGTAAAAAAAAAGTAAAAATTTGGTGAAGGTTAAATTAACCAAAATAGAAAAAAAATGGTTATATGATGTATATTTTCGTGGAATATTCTTTCAGCTGGTTTTAAACTGGTTTAACTATTATCAGAAAGTGTCTTACTCACTGTCTTAGACTGTTGCCCAGGTTGTTTACCGAAACGAGATTTAATTTCTTCAGACATTCAGGTTCTAAATAATTATCGCCTTGTTAACAAAAAATACTTGAATTCTTATATTTTCCAAATTTTGTTCAGTTGATCAGGTTTAAAGGGTGGTGTTGTAACTGGGGCATTGTCATCTTTGAATGAAGGGTCACTTGAAATTACGCTTATAAAAACCATACTAACTTTTAAAAAAGACTAAATGGATTCCGGGCTCTACTTTGAGATTTTTAAAGGCATAAATAAAAGTCTGAATGTATACACAGTGGTACGCCGCTATATCAATACTATCAGTTTTATAATTAAGTTTTGATTTTTTCAAATTACAGTTACAATTAAACAATAAAAAGCTGTTAATTAACAGATTCTTTTTGTTTCCATGTTCTAAAATTCTAAAATATATCATATCATATCATATCATATCATACAGCTAGGGATGCGTCCAACAGTTCCTTGACCTACAAGGGGTATGCCATCACAATCCCCTATAGGTGAAGGCTTTCCAGCCTGACATAGTTTAAACCTAAAGTCGGACATACCACCAAATTTGAGCCATGTCACCGGTCTGATTCCTTTTGTCAGCTAGTTGCCAAACAGTTGTATTAAATACATATTTAAATGCTGACAGAGAGAATCTCCCTCCCGGTTAACTGAGTGTTTAAAAAGGGTATTCATGAGTTGAAGTGATATACTTACTATAAAATGTTTTGAATAAGCTGAAATTATAAAATGAATTTAAGTGAATATTCTGTGAAATAATATGAAATGTAATAAATATGGGGGAATTATAAAACGATTGCATCCCTTAATACCGTTTATTTTAATTATTACATAATATATATCATAAGACTATCTTTACATGTTATAAGAATATAAATATACATGGACCAAAATCCAATTCAAATCATCCATATAATACTCAGCTTAATTATGTTACTAATTACAAAGAATAATTTGAACTATTTATTTAACCTGAAACAGGAGCATATATCCCAGGCTGCAACATCCCTATGCATCCAACCATGCTTTGAAACGCCTTTGCAAGGTATAATAACATGAGAATCTACTGGCAATTGGAAAAACTAATCAAGGATGAATGAGAAATCTATGATTATAGAATTTTTTCAATTTTTTAAACAACAAAGCACAGCAACAGAATTGAACAAACAAAATTTTACAAATGTTCTCTGATTAGTTACTCAGACGGAAGTTTTTAATGGTTAACCAGTGGCCCAAATAGGACTTTTGTGAGGGGGGGGGGCAAAATTTTATTTGTAGGTCTGTGTAGTTCTAAATAGTAAGTAGTTCCTGGCCGTAGTTAAAATATTTTGTCTATTCATAATTCATTATAGTCTTTCTAATTAAAGTCCCTCTGTCCTTGTTTGACAGTAAGGGGCCCATTGTAATTCTCATAAGAAGTAAACATTAAAACAGGTTTTTTAAAAGTATAAATTAAGATTGACTGACTTNGGGGGTAAAACTCGATTCGCCCCCCCTGGTTGCGCCACTAACTATTTAGAATCAGACACACCACTCTTTTGAAATGTCAATCATGTTTTGGTTTACATTTTGGGTTATCATACCCCTTGAGTGGTTACTTTTCTCAAAGGATCCGGGAAATACTTCGACACAAACCCTGGAAATAAGATCGTTCAATATAAATAATTATGATACTATAATTTCCACCAAACAAAAAGTACACAACCACAGTTATTTTGTTTAAAAAAGATAATTGTAGTATAGAATTTTTAGTATTTAGTATTCTTAAAGAATATAACTAAGGGTAGACCATTTGGAACTTTTATGATAAAAATGTTCGGATCCTTTCATGTTTTAATAGTAAAAAAATCAAACAAAAATGAAAGTTTTCCGGCACCTATATTTCCAATTTAGTCGTAGAAACATATTTTTGTTAATATTAATTAACTATATAGAAAAAATATTTGCTTTTAAAATATATTCATTGATTAATTGAAGTCATTTTAAATCATAAAAATCGGTTAAAAGTTAAAGGCAAAAAAGGACTTATGGTGGCTCTGCACCCCCTCCCTCATCCAGTAAAATAAGAAAAAATACCAAAGATCTTCTTGTCAATTGCAGACCTAATGGTGAGGTAGGTAACAGGGTCCTGAATTATTGATTCAAATCAAACTTTGATTATTTCAATCATGACTTCATAATTCATAATTTTCTAGGAAAATCTTCCCTTCTCCCCCCCCTCATTTGAATTACTTAGATGTTAAGTATGAATTGGGGGAAAATAAAATTACTCAATCAATCTTATAGTATATAAAAAATCTTAATTTTAATATTTTTTTACTTTAATGAAAATTTGAGAAATAGGAGTTGCGGAGGAAACTAAAGAAAACTTTATAGAAGGCCGTAGCTTGTAAAATTATTTCAATTTAGACTGCTTTTAATAGTAAATTCAGTTTTTGACTTCATCTAATAAATCAATAAATAATAAATCAAAAACCTTCAACTAAACAAAAAATGTACCGTTGGACAAGTTAATCTTTGTTCTGGATTAAAGTAGAATTTGACTTTATCCTCCAGTTCGCTAATGATCTCCTAAAGTAATAAAACGTTTTCCATTTTCTATTTTGACTAAGAAAGATCCCCCATTCTAGTTTTACAAAGCAAATACAATTTTCGGCTTGTATGAAATATATTCAAGGTTTTTTAAAAATTGCCAAGATAACAACATTTAACTTTTGTGAAAATCCACTTAAAAGTGCGTAAAAACTCATAAAACTCTACCGGAAGTTTTCTCCAGAACTTGTTCACAGCCAGCTCAGGGGTACTGCATCTTTGTACCTCATCCTCTTCATTTCTTGTTACATCAACTGTAGCATGAGGATCTAGAAAACGCTAAAAAATTAATTGGTCGTTTTTAAGTTCACTTTTTAAAAATAAAAGATCCAGAATTCTATTTAATTATTTTACAACCATGTATTTGTAATTTGTAATCACAGTTAGGTGGCCCGGTTTGCACCGGATTCTCGGTTTACAGTACAAAACATAATCCGGAATTTTGTTTCCATTTCCATTAGGCCGAAATGCTTAAGATCCGGATCCCAATCCGTTGAATCCCCAAAAATATTAATGCGAGAGATTATCAAAAACAAAAAAAAAATCTTATCGTTGAATGAGTAAATTAGTTTAAGCATAAAAATAAATGAAAGAAATAAGTAAATAAATTTTAAAAAATTTATGTTAAAGAAATCAGAAAATCATATAGAAATTTGAATGACCTTCATCCAGATCCATTTTTGTCCAGTGTGGATCCAGGATCCGGATCTGCATAAAAATTGTGCTCATAAAATGAAAACCGAATTTTTTTTTCAGAATGGAAATATAAATTATTTAACTTTATGAAAACTGAAAAGTTTCCAGCTTCCATTCCGTAAACCAAAAAAATGTCAAGGTTCCTTTCATTAAATCAGAAAAAATATCTTTAAGTAGTAATAAAAGAAACCCTAATTACTACAAATACCAGGCAAAAAGTCTTCTTCGACCGCATCCTTTTGAATTAGAGTTGAAACCTCAATAGTAGAAACATCAAATTCTGCAATTTCAATCACGGCTTTATCTATTTGGGAATTGGAACCCATCACCTCAAACAACACCTAAGAAAGCATCACTTACACATTAATCAAGAATTTCATTTTATTTTCTTTCATCAAAATAAATATTTGATTTAATTTAATTTAATTTTAAAAAAGGGAATCGGTATTTATTTACAGTATTTATTGAAATTGTTTGGTAAGCTATTGAGTACTGGTGGTATATGAACAGAACAAAATCATGGCTATAAATGGTTTTGGGTCTGACAAAATGATATGTGGTTCATGATGTTAGGCTAGATAGGTGTTGGACAATTTGATTGAAAAATGATTTTAAAATATTGAATAAAAAATTGAGAAAGGAATAAAGCCATAAGAAAATATCTTTACCATCTCTGCAGCTTGAACCTTGATTTGCACATCCACCCTGAATATTTTTATATTTTGAGAAACTAAAGACGAAAATTCAATAAACTAGAATTTATAGAGTCAAATTTCATATTTAAACCTTTCTCTGATTAACAATGACATAAATATTAAAAATGCTTTTTTATATATTTTATATATTTAATATTTATTTACAACTAATTCATACTTGATAAGACTAAGCTTTTAGTGAAAAGTGCATTGTCATAGTAGATTGAAATAGCGCTTATCTTTCCCCAGGGAAATAATTTTCTGATATTGACAAAAAAAACTTACTTTGCTCCGTTAACAGACCAGAAACTATCCACATCACATACTACATTAAAGACGCTGTGACCCACTGTAACTCTACAAATTATTATTAAAATTCAAAATAAATGCCCATGCATTAAGTAATTTTTGAGTTGATACATTTTATATTACATTTGTGTCAGTATACATTCAGCATTCAGAGAGGCAACATGGGGGGTATACACTCCTGCACGCAAATGGAAAAGAAAAAACGGAACTACAAGAAACATTGAAGGCCTACATTAATCTTTTAACGCTGTATTAACCTGGAGAATGGAGGTTTTTACCTAGATGGATCCAGATTTTACTACTGACAGCTTTAAATATAACAATAATAAGCCTGGTTAGCTGTTATTAAGTATCTGAACACGTCGGAAAGACGTTAATTCTTTTGATTGAATCTAGTTCTATCAAGGGAGCTCAGAACAGACAGGTTCTTATACTCAAGTTTCTTGCTGCTGAACTGTGTGGAATAAAACATGGAAAAAAAAGAAAATAATAGTGCAGAGCAGGAGGGGCTTCTCTATGCTTCTCTTCCCCCTCCCTTTTTCCTAAACAAGAAAAATGGAAACATAGAAAGTTGAAAACCAATGCACTATGAAGCCGGTTTATATTCTGTCGGCTGTAAGGAAATGATTGCTGTAGACGAGGCCGTATTCTGAAGCACTTCCCGAGATGAACTTACAAGAAGTTAGATTCTATGTTGATAATATTCACTCCATTTATAACCTTTCTTTCCCATTTGTAATTTTTAATGTGAAGATTTGACAATGTTTTTCCACAGAATTTTCAAACCCCGCTTTTATTTTTACCAACCTGTAAGAATATTGTGAAATATGTGTGTTGTTTAGTCAAACATATCTAAATCAGCATAAAAACTGCAAATATATCTGATATCTACAGATATCTTATCAGAAAAAAGAAGAAACATGCAGTCAGAGAGAAAAATTCACTGCTCTTTTAAAAAATTTGTTAACAAATTTTAAAATTAAAAACAAATTGTAAAACACGAAAAAAAATATTACATTTGTATCTTACTTTGTACAAAAAGGAAGAGGGGTTCCTTTCTTAATCTCGATGGTTGTTTTCTTCGCCTTGCCATTGAACACATACAGCCTGAACAAATTATTATCACAAGAAAAAAAAATAACTTTTTGACTAAAATCATGAATGAAGTACTTGTTTATTTATGAAGAATTTTATTCCTATTAATACTTACGGAATTCGAACCAGTGCATCCTCAGGAAAAGAAGGGACATCGTCAGAAAATGAGATATCGGAGCCTAAATTAAATACATCTCAGTTAAACTACTTTTTCAAATTAAAACCAAAAGTCTTGCCTGAATCAGACCAGGGCGTATTTCCAGTCATTGCTTCTGAAATGTATTGATGATTAAAGGAGAAATTTCCATGGAATTAACCTTGAAACCTGATAAAAAGATGTGGTTTGACTCAATAAGTGTCAATTTTAAATAACTTCTTTATTTCGTCTTCAAAGAAAGCAGAGAAAGTATAAATTGAAATTAAATAAAAACATGGGTTATCTAACTTTATTAACGGTACGATTGTAGATCAGGCATTAAAATTACGTTCACAGTTAGAGGTTGACAAAATATATAAATTAAGTGAGTATTGGAGAAGATTTGATGAAAAAAATGAATTGTTCCTTTCCAATAGGTTGTAGAACCTGCAGCAATGAACAGAATAAAACTTTTAAACTTATCTATAATAAAAGTTAAAATTATCTTAATTATCATAATAAAAGTTTAATTAAAAAATGTACAGCCAGTCTTTGCTTTTGCCTTGATTTTTACTTTTGAGACTTCAAGCTTAAAATTTTAATTTATTCTGTTTTTCCTGAAAGTTTTTTATTTTTTTGGCATCAACAATAATCAATGGCATCAATGATGTATCCGGGCAAGAAATAGTAGAAAAGTAATTCCATGGTGTTCTCACTGCCTAAATAGAAAAATAATAAATAAAAGTTTTCTTAAAAAACAAAACATTTGTTTTCATTCATTCATAATTGAAATTCGTTTTCTATCCTCTGCTGAAAAAAAAATTAAAATTGGTTTTAAAGATTTTATATATTTTGATTAAATTTGGATTTTGTACTGAATTCTGGAAGGTAAGTTACAATCAACATGAAACATTAAAAAATTCAATTCTTACCCTATATCTCTTAACAAGGAAAACCGGATTTCCACTAGCCTTGATGATTACAGTCAAAATCATTCCTATCCACAGCATATTCTCAAACTTGCTGTCAAGGATAATACACTTGCCTAATGAATAAATTTTAACTCGTTGTTGCGATTTTCATTAAAAAAGCAAATGAAGAGAGAATTAATGTATTTTAATGTATTAATGAATTTTGCTCAAAATTTATTCCTATCGAGTACTGGATCCCGTAGACTTCCACTCCTTTGGTTGCTATATCACCTTGAAATTTCCATTTTTAAGAAACTAGCCTTAGAGGGCGCTTCGCGCCCATCTTCTAAATTAATTGTGAACATGTTCTCTTTGTGTACATCGTAAAACAAAACAAAAATAATTCGCGGATTTTTACAAAAAATTTCGCTGATTTTCAAAATTTTTAAAAATTTAATGACTATTGAATTTTGATGGAGACAAATATTTTAAATTTTGATGATTTATAAACCTTCCCTGGAGTCCCTAGATGTCCCACAAAAAATTTGGGCCCGATCGGTTCAGCCGTTTTGACGTTTATTGGATACCAACAGACAGACAAACAGACAGACAAACAGACAAACAGACAAACAGACAGACAAGCCAAATTTATATAGATGTTAAGTTTTAAGGATGTCAAAAATGTCAAGAAAGACAACTAATGATCTTCTGAAAGGTAGACTTATAAAAGATAAGTTCATGAAAGACAATCTTGGTAATGACAAATTCCAGGACATACTATTAATAGTCAATTTTCTGGGAGACAAATTACAAATTACAAACTAAGAGCAGCCTAAAATTTTAGTTTCCTTCATATTTTGGATTTTGTTACAGTAAGGAAAATGTGAGAATATATATCCTTGTAATTATAACAAAATTAATTATAAAATGTAATCCTTGTTCAAAATGCTCAGCGCCTGGATGAGAAGATGGCACAGGGAAGCCTTTACATGTGAGTTTAACTCCATCAACATCAATTAATCCAGCATAGATAGCACAACCTGAAAAAAAGCTATACAAACACCAAACCAAACAAAATGTTTAGATTGATAGATTTTAAAATTAGTTTATATCACCGACATTATTTCCGGGAACAATAAAGATATGTTTCATAGTTTTTACAGTTAAAAACAAAAAAAAACTTCCCCAGGATCATACAAATTATAACATGGCCTGATCGATAGATGGATTTGATTGTTTTGTTGTTTATTAGAAACAAAGAGAAAATATGTCTAATAAATGCAGTAAGAAAAAAATCAGAATTTTATATTATAATTGTATTAATTTACCTTGACGGGTTACCATTCGGTTGCAGATTGTTGATGGTGTGTTTATAAAGTTTTTGGCAGATTCCATTACGTTTACGCTGGAAAAACAAAATGAAATTTACAGAAGGGTGATTTCTTACCCATTAGAAATAGCTTTAAGTAATTCATCCAGATTTGCACTTCAAAGGACTATAAGCGTAATTTGTAGTGACCCTCCATGCTAAAATAGTAATGTCCGATTTACAACCCTTAAAAGCTGATCTATTATAAATTAGATATCAATGCTTTTGTTTATTCTAAACTTTTTTTCCCTTTACAGTTTCTCTGCAAATCTCTCAGAAAATTCCCCTTTTGGAGTTATGATTACAGTAGCTTACACAAGGCGATGTTTAGATTCAAATCTAGTGGTCCAGGAGCAGGTAGGAGGACCATAGTGCCGAATTAAGTCTGTTAAAACAAAATTATGATGTTTGAATCAATGTACGTCAATTTGTGGCCCTCCCTCTTGAAATTTCTTTATCTTGTAAAAGTTTGCAAGTTTTTTCATCCTTTTTACCTGAAATTTTGTTTATTTCCCAGTTAAAAATCAGTTATTTTCCCCATAAAACCCCCCAAACAAAATTAAATAGGGGTTGATAATTTTTCAGGAAAATATACACCCCTGAATTAAAGAGAGTGTAGACCTAATTAAAACCTAAGCATCAGTGGGGAATAGATCGCCATTCTTTTCTCGCATAAAATTCTAATATAACTCATAAGTGAGAAACCCCAATTATAAATTATAAATTTTTAAATAGAAAAACAATGATTTTTCTAGTACAAAGGTTCAAAGGATACTGTAGTGAATTGGGCCAACTGTAACTTCCAGTTAATATAACAAGTCCCAAGTAGTCATTTCTTTGGTGCTATGGAAACGCCTCAACACGGAAACGCCTCAACACGGAATCGGACCCAAAAGTGAGTTTGGGTCCGTTTCCTTCTTTTTTCAAGAATTATCGGAAATCCCTCTAAAACTAGAAAGTGTAGAGGGATTTCCGAATATTTTGGGTCGGTTTCCGCTATATTTACATTTGATTCGTTTCCCGTTTTTTTGGTCCGTTTCCTCTTTTTTTTGGGTCAGTTTCCGGTTTTCAGAAAAGGTTTTAAACTCTCAGTTTGTTGATCGGTTTCCCCTTTTTTTGGGTCCGTTTCCTCTTTTTTTGGGTCAGTTTCCGGTTTTCAGAAAAAGTTTTAAACTCTCAGTTTGTTGATCAGTTTCCTCTTTTTTTGGGTCCGTTTCCGATTTTCAGAAAAAGTTTTAAATTCTCAGTTTGTTGATCGGTTTCCTTTTTTTTGGGTCCGTTTCCGATTTTCAGAAAAAGTTTTAAATTCTCAGTTTGTTGATCGGTTTCCTTTTTTTTGGGTCCGTTTCCTCTTTTTTTTGGTCCGTTTCCTCTTTTTTTGGGTCCGTTTCCGGTTTTCAAAAAAAGTTACAAATTCTCAGTTTGTTGATCGGTTTCCTCTTTTTTTGGGTCCGTTTCCTCTTTTTTTGGGTCCGTTTCAGGTTTTCAAAAAAAGTTTAAAATTCTCAGTTTGTTGATCGGTTTCCTCATTTTTGGGTCTGTTTCCTCATTTTTTGGATTCGTTTCCGGTTTTCAAAAAAAAATGTAAATTTTCAGTTTGTTGATCGGTTTCCTCATTTTTCGGGTCCGTTTCCCGTTTTAAAAAAAAAAATCCAAATTTTTGTTGATCAGTTTCCTCATTTTTTTGGTCTGTTTCCTCTTTTTTTGGGTTTGTTTCCTCTTTTTTTGGGTTTTCTGGTTTTCAAAAAAAGTTGTAAATTCTTAGTTTGTTGATCGGTTTCCTTATTTTTTTGGGTCTTTTTCTGGTTTTCAAAAAAAGTACAACAATCTCAGTTTGTTGATCGGTTTCCCTGTTTTTTCGATCCTTTCCCCCATTTTTGGGTCTGTTGCAGGTTTTCAGAAAAAGTTGTACTATGTAAAATAATCATTTATGCATAGTATTTAAATAGTATAATTCTTTTTGAATAAAATGTGAAGTTTAAAAACTGAAATATAGATTTACGGAATAAAGTTTTAGATTGAATGCAATATTACACATTAATATATTTAAGTCGAGAACTAACATAGGTGGTTTCATATTTTATACGGGGGGGTGGGGGGTTAATAGTGCTAATTTATTTGTTCCCCCCCCCCGTAAACTTATAAAACATTCCTCCCCCCACTCTAAAGCTAAATAGTTCTAATTACCACCCTAACCGTACTAAAACGTACAGTTTTCTTTACCTTTAAAAACGGGTAGGCAAAAATTGTCTTATTAATCCATTTATTTATCTAACAAAATATTATAGATTGATACATGAAATCAAATTAAATCAAATCAAATCAAATATTTATCATGAAGATTTCAAGTTTATACAAAATAAATGTAATAAATTCCAGTCTCCCCTGAACTATCTCAAGTACACAAAAAGCTCTCTGTCTCTATCTTCTCTACCTTGCTACTCTCCCTCCCTCAAAAATCACAACTAAGCATCCCATGACTCCTGAGCTCCTTTAGGAACTAATTTACTTGACTTGATTCATGTGTGCTATCTCCAGCTTGTAGGGATTTATGGTTAATTTGTGATAAACAATATTTATCCAAACAAACAAAGATTACACAGATTTAACCAACATGAATCTGGAAATTGTGCCAAGTGAGTAAATAAGCTATTCATAGAATGTGTAAACAAGACCAATTTGGTTGTTTGGTAGAGAACTGCAATTACTGAGAAACAACCTGGACTCTTGCCAGGGGCGGATACAGGATTTAAGTGAGGGGGGGGGCCAAAATTTTTTTTTGACTGAAAATACTCAAAAAGAGTCAAAATTAATGACTAAAGACTAAAAAACTAGATTTTTAACATTAAGGAACAAAATTAACGGATTAGAACAGGAATTTAGGAACAATTAAAAGATTGTTCAGGAATTAGGAACAAAAATNGACCCAAAAAATTAGGAAACCGATCAACAAACTGAGAATTTACAACTTTTTTTGAAAACCGGAAACGGACCCAAAAAAAGAGGAAACGGACCCAAAAAAAGAGGAAACGAATCAACAAACTGAGAATTTACAACTTTTTTTGAAAACCGGAAACGGACCCAAAAAAAGAGGAAACGGACCCATAAAAGAGGAAACCGATCAACAAACTGAGAATTTACAACTTTTTTGAAAACCGGAAACGGACCCAAAAAAAGAGGAAACGGACCCAAAAAAAGAGGAAACCGATCAACAAACTGAGAATTTACAACTTTTTTTGGAAACCGGAAACTGACCCAAAAAAAGAGCAAACCAATCAACAAACTGAGAATTTACAACTTTTTTGAAAACCCAAAAAATGAGGAACCGGATCGAAAATATTGGGAAATCCCTCAAAAATATTGGGAAATCCCTCAACAATATAAGACCCTGATAAACCGGAATCCGACCTAAAAATCGAGGAAACGGATCAAAAAAAAAGGGAAATTCCTCTAAAAATTGGATTTGAGGGATTTCCGATAATTTTTGAAAAAACAGGAAACGCCTCAAAAAAATTTATTTTGGGGAGGTTTCGGTTTTTTTTGGGCCTGATTCCGTGTTGAGGCGTTTCCGTGTTGAGGCATTTCCATAGCACCATTTCTTTACCTGGTACATGAATCAAGTAATGGTGCTTTGGTTTAATCTTGGGAAAAAATCCAGGATACTCATCATCAACTTTTATCCTTGTTAAATAAAGATTGTTTCCAAATATTTATTTGATAATGAGAATTATTTTGAAGAAAAGATTTAATAACTGTAAAAAATGCTCTGATTCTGTGTGTAGATTTTTCCTACTAACCTTATTGTAAAGTATTGAAAGATCAAGTCTTCTAGGACTTCAATGTCACTGGAGGAGTATGCTCGGCTGAGACACATTTCTAATATCCTCGCCATTATGATGAACATTTGAGCTACTTCATCCTAAGAAAAAAGAATATTGGGGGGAAAAAAATAAAAAAATAATGTTATCTTTGAGGAAGATTGTTCATAATGGGAAATAGTAATATTTAGTAAACTGTTAAATTATACAATTTAGTTAAAATTATCTTGTATAAATATTTTAAGACTGAAGCAATAAATCATTATAAAAGTTAAATTTTGTCATACCTGATCATTTTCCAGGTATGATTCCAATAGATATGGCACGATTCTCATGAACATTAAGTTTGCCATCGCTTTGCCAGGCAATTTTTCCCGTTTGGGTCTGGTTTCTTTGAAATAGCTTGGTCTTTCATCTGTTGAACAGTAGGGAAAGTTTCGAATTTCTGTATTCAACATCTCAATAGTTAATTTTTTTCTTTTAACAATAATTCTGACTCCAGCTGCTGAATCTTGTGAAATTCCCCCTTCTAATAAGTCATGAAATATATCATTTGGAAGTGAAGACACCGCATGAAATGATTTCAGTTCATTAAATATAGATTCAAATTTGATCTTTCCCTTAGTCTCCTCTGCTTCCTGCTCTTCTTCCTCGTCTTCTTCTTCTTCACTGTCTTCTTCTCTATCTTCTGCAAGATCTATTTCGTTATAAATTTCTTCAATTTCATCATCAATTTCATCAGCTATTTCATCACTTTCTATAATAACTTCTTCATCGACAATAACATTGGGCGCTACAGGAGCTTGCTGGGAGTTTTACTCGTGTAAATCGTTTGCCAAGGCATCATAAATTTCAACGCTCCATTTATGTTGGTATTTCTCCTGCTGAAACTTGCAAAGATCTTTGTGCTTGATCAGACAGAAGCGGCATATATATCCTTTATTGAAGTTAGTTTGAAAACCTCCAATGTGATGGCTTTCCAGGTTATCGCCGGAATAGATAAGCATGCCTGCTTTTACCAGTTTGCCCTTGATCAGTACTCCTTCCTCCAGGATTTTCAAATCATTGACAATATTGCGAAATATGTCCTGGCCAACTTCTTTGATCTGGTTATATCTGGCTGCCATGACAACCATAATGGAATCTAGTTTGCTTCGATAACGTAGAGGTAGATTTAAAATAGTCATGTATACCATGACCATTTTATGGGATGCTTTCGCGGCCCCCAAAGGGTTAGTGATCACTACACAATCGCTGTACAGTTGAATTTTGAGAGCATGAGGGTTTTGTGAAAAGAATGAATTTTCCTATAAAAAAAAAATACAATACAATATAAATGTCATTGTTCCCCCTGTTTGTCTACATTTTGTTATTAGTTATTTTTCTAAATTCAATGATTAAAAATCAATAAATAATTTTTCAGGAAAATATACACCCCTTAACAATATAGAAATTCACTTTTTGAGTCAGAAAAATTATGTTATCTTGAACATTTATGATCAGATAAAGGTTTCAAGGGTTGTAAATTTCTAGTTTAACAAATTAAGGCAATATAAATTCTAACCTTGTACACTGCTCCATCAGAAACATCACAGATTTTATCATCAGTTGGTTGGTCAGTTGACAGATGAATGGCTTCATTGAATGATGAGTCTTCTAGAAAAACTTTTAATGTATCAATAATCGAAACATATGTAACCACATTTTTGACTCCATTCACAGAAAGGTTTCTAACATTTGGATATTTAAAGTGCTCTGCTGAAAAGCTTCTTAGTTTGTATTTAGAGTTTAATGTTTCACATGCATCTAATGCATGACTAGATTGGAATTCATTTCTTGTTGCATCAAGTATAATCTGTGGTGTGCGAGCCTGCATTAAAATTCGGATGACGGCTTTTTCTTTCTCTTTTAAACTTCTTTTTATTTGAGATGACAAAGTGGCATTCATAACAAGGATTGTGGCCTCGGGTACGTAATGGTACACAAGCTGCCTATTAAGAAAGTCTGCATAACCAATTGTATATTCAGTAGCCAGAAAAAAAATATTGTGAAAGCAAATAAATCAAAAATAAAACTCCCACCTCCCACCTCATTATCATCCAAGGTAGCCAAATTTTCATCTTCATCTTCATCTTCTGAAATGGCCCAATCAATATGTTCCTCGCCTACATCTGTTTCTACACCAGCTTCCGAAATCCCATCTCTTATGGCGGGGTCATATACCTCAGTTTCTACTGGAAATTGCACCTAAACATATCATTTAAGATAAAGAACAGAAAAAAACAATATTCACTATCAAAATGTTTTTAAAAATTCACATTTGGCATTGTATTAAATGATAATCATGCGAAAACTTCTAATAGTTATGCAGTAGATTTGAAGAATTCATGTCAAATTAATAAGATTATAGATGATCCAACCTGAATTTTGCATTGTGGTTTAAGACTTGTTTCCCCTTTTGCCTAAGTGCAAAATGCTCAATTTGGCAAGTTCTTCATTCAAAGTTAAAAGTAAGTTTTTATATTATGAAGGTTTTACCGAATAACTGAATACAAAAGATATTTGAACATCATAAAATAATTATGGATGGTGGACTGCTAAAAAAGAAAGGAATACATATTTTCATAAAAATAAGCAAAAGAAAAATCAAAAAAAATATTTAATCTTGATGAAATTGCTCATCTCTAGTTTTGGATTCAGATCCGTTTTTTTTTTGCAAACGCAGATCTAGATCCTCACTAAAATGAAATGGATCTTTAGCACTTTAAAAATAAATAAATTAATAAATATTAGAAAGCTTTAAAATATTAAAAATCTTAGGAATGCAGACTTAAATAGAATTGGGCTTAATTTAATGAATTGTTTGGTTAAGCTCCCTTATGATATCTGTTTATATGTCTTGTGAGCCGAGATGCATCTGCAAACTCCTTCATGCAGTTCTCAAACATACGGCCCAGCTAAAAAATATGCGTCAAATAAAAAAAAATGAATGGGCAAATTTTCTGGTAGGACCTTACACGACCCTAAGGATAGTTCATGGTCGGTCCGCATTCTAAAACTTCTATAATCACGAGTTTACTAGTGGTTACAGTTTAAAACGACTAATTTAACTGGTACCTTTTCTTCAAATCTGTGGACATCTGAAAGGTGCTTCAATAGTGTAGGCAACCCAGATGCGATATATCCCCGACAGGAAATCTAGGCAGTAAACACAAATAAAAATATTTTGTAACAGTGGGTCTTCATTTAAAGATATGTTTGCCACTACTTATCTCATATATAAATTATTTTCCTGCAATCTTAATAATCAGATTTTAATGGAAATATGTTGCAGTCGGCGAAACCGGCCGGTCGAAAGGGACAATTTTTTTAGTTAACAATTTACCAAAAGAAAAAAAACTTGTATCAAATAAAATACTTATTTAGTTAATTTTTCGAATTATTTCTTTCAAATTTAGTGTTTTTGGGCGAAAAAATGTTATGGGTGATTGTATGATGTAATTAAGTATTTGATTCAACTTTGATTATTTAATTTTTAATGTTATTTTATTAAAACATTAAAAAATATATCTGAACTGTACTGAAAGCGTAATTCCATGCAAAGTTCACTCTCCACTAAACCACATTATCTTTGCGTAGTTATTCAGCTAATTGCAGTATGCGTCGAAATTTTAGTTTTGAGTGAGATGGAAATGCCCGATTTACAACCATTGAAACCATAATCTGATCTAAAATATGGAAGATACTGTCGATTTTCTGACTAAAAAGTATTTAATTCTGATAATTTCTACATTTCTTCTCATAAGCTTTCGCAGAGAAACCAAATATGGAAATGAACAGTTGATTTGACAAAGATTTTAAGTGATACCGTTGTAAATCGTGCATTGCATGATTGCATATTGGCTTGGCGGGTTACTTAAAATTACGCTTACAGTCCCTTTAACACTGATTATTTTTGAAGACCTGTAAACACTGTACTTCTCCCAACAGTTCAACAGGAACTTAAAAAATCTAAATTTATAATTTAAAATTTATGATTTGAGGTAAGTTAATTGACTCATTATAAATCCTCGGAAAATTGATAATCAAAAGTTATTTTACCAAAAATTTAATCGAAGTTTTATTTTAAATTTGTGAATGCAAAAATTCTACACATCATTTTTCTATTCTGTGATTTAAATCAAAGAACACCTTCCCACCATAAAAAAGTAAGTAAGTAAGTTCTGACAATTTCTTAACGGATTGCAATGAACAATGCTTATCAACATGTTTAGTCTATTATTTTTAGAACATGTGAACAGGGGGAAAGGGGGCGTGGGGGTAGCATAACCCTTATTCCCTGATGATTGACCCTCACCCAGTTGCAATGTTGAAAGCTCCCCCCCCCCACCTGAAGTGTTTTGACCTTTTGACTATGTAACACAAGTTCATTACCGGCTTGAGATCGATGGGAATGATTTCTAATGTGAGATTCCAGAGATCTTAAAATACAAAAACATTAGTTTAACAATTTATAATATTAATTTGTTTAGTTTGTTTAGAAATAAGAAATAATTATAAAATCTGGCATCCTGCCATAGTACCCCAGACCGCCCTGCATGGGGCCTCTATCCATCCCGGCTATCACACAAAATTCAATATTAATAAAATCAGAAATTTATGACAGTGCTCTGGCACAGCGATAAGATCAAAATCAAGAGCTATGTAAAATTCTATTTTCTTTGAAATTTATTATCCATTTAACCTGAGATCGTGAAGTTTAGCTGTGCATTTCCTAAACTGGCACAGAAGTCCTAAAATATACATTTTCACGCCAAACAATATCTAGTTTATATCTAACTGTTTAGACATTCTTTGAGATAAAAATTAAAAATTGGACAATAGAATAAGATTTTTTAAAAGAAAACATATACCCCTGTATCTTAACCATATATTGTAGCATACAAGCTTATTCTTTTATTTATAAAGTTCATCAATCATTAATTGATTCATAAAATATGTATCTATCCATTATTCGTTATTATCCATTATTATGCTTTTATTGTTTCTTCATTGTCAATTGTACATTACTCATATTTTTAAGTAACGTTGGATTGTTCGTCATTAATATTTTAATAATTGACTTGTTGAATCCAGAATCGCAAACATTTGCTAATCCTTGAATCCTGATCAAGGTTAAAAACTATCAATTTAATTTTTTGTTTAAATAGTTTTAAACTTGCGCAAATAAGAAATATTTATTTTAAGTTCAACTACTTAATACAAAATATATTTCATAATAATTTAATCGTTTAAACTTTTTACCTGCTTCGTGATTAGGATGGCATTTTCTAAGATGAAAAATATACAGCCTATGTCTGCTGCAATAAAATTGTAATTCATGTATTGAAATAGTAAGTGCTGAGGATCCAATTAATTTTGATACGGATCCGAATCCTGGATCCGCACTGAAAAAAAAGGATCCAGATTCAGGATATTTCTTAAAAATTTACCGAATTTATTAACAAAGCAAAATTTCGAAATTTTTTGTCTTATTTTTTTGGCTTATTTTTATGCTTAAACACTCGATGTAATCAGAAATCATGAAATTTTTATAATCTCTCTTTTTTCAATAGTTCAGACTTAGGTTTTGAGAGTAAAATTTTTTTTTTTAGTTTTTGGTTGATGTTTTGCCCCTTGGATTCAGATCCGGATCCAGGAAGCCAAAATTTTGCGGATCCAACAGATCCGGATCCTCAGCACTGGTAATAATTCAGTGCTTAGGATCCAATTAATTTTGATGCGGATCCGGAATATTTCTTACAAATTTACTGAATTTTGTTAAAAAAGCAAAATTTCCGTGTGTTTAATATGAAATTTTAAAATTTTCAATTGTGGAAATGTTTTGGGCATCCTGAGAATCCTGATCCGGATTCGCATCAAAATTTACTCTTTGCATATTAATCACCCAGAGCATCAAAATTTACTGGGAAGGGGAGATTTTTGCTTAAAACACAGCGCCATTGCTTGGACAGATTAGGGGACTGGGCACTGCAGCCACATGTCAAACTATATAAGTAGAAAGATGCACGTCAAAATAGATGGGAAATAGATGGGGGATGGCAATAATCATTCTCTATTAAATCATGACTGAAATGGTTAGTAAAATTCTACTTAAATTCCAGTTTGCACGCCGGGATGGAACATTTTAATTTCATTTCATCTGAAATAATAAAATATAACAAAAGATGGAAAATTCTCATGAAGAAATATAGCTTTAAATATGTTGATTTCAAAAATAAAGGGGAAAAGCAGAGAATGATCATAAAAGTAGGGGAATCATTATTGGTATTGGATACAAATAAATTCCAATTTTCCTCAGCAATTCTTACATTGGGGACTAAAAAGCGTAAATTAGACAAATATAAATAAAATAGAATAGTTTTTTTTTGGAATTTAATGGGTGGGAATAACAATAACTTGGTTACATCAAATATTGGGTAAAATCGGTCTAAGAGAAATCACTACTTTAGCATTATATTTTCATAAAATTTACACTATTCACAAGAAAAACTACGCAAAGTAAGATTACACAGTAGGGTTGAAGAGAAAATTCCTCAGTCTCAACTCTAGAATTACTTTTAGGTTTTATACGGGTCAGAGGGGGATTCATGTCAATCCTGTAAGTATCCTCCAGAGATCCTGGGAAGATGAGATCTCCGTGTCCCAAGATTTTTACCTCCCCCATCTCCATTACCACTCTGTTACACCCAAAAACCTGGTATCCAGAGCTGAAAACTTTAGAATGAAATATCCAGATATCAGATCAACCCCTTTATCTGGAGTTTAAATTCATGTGGAGAACAAGCAATATTTAAACTGGATATTAAGAAAAAGAGTGGTTTAAGCCTTAATCCTGATATCCACCATTCTAAAGTTTTCAGCTCAGGCCGCACATGGTCGAGACCGATTTTTCTTGTAACCTCGAGCTTCCAGGTTCCAGAAATATCACAAAAAAACACTTTGCACTCCAAGCAACCCATGTAAACCTAAAATAAAATTGAACAATTAAAGGGACAGACCATATATGTAAGGTAGTTGAACTGAGTGTGCAGTGTTGTGGACAAATTTTTTAAGATTCATTCTAAACATATTAAACTTTTTAAAGATCTGTAAATCCTGA
>NW_019397567.1:23267-58256 GCF_000591075.1 Eurytemora carolleeae | reverse complement strand
TTATTTGAATCATTATTTCCGAAAATAGCACCCTATTGACCCCCCTTTTTTTCAACAGTTTGCGCCCCTGCACTTTTCAAGGTACATCCTGGCCAGAACACCATTCAGGGATATACTGGACTTACTTTAGAAAAAACTAGATGTAAAAATAATGATCTGTAAGGAAGATATACCCCTTTGGTGCTGAGTGACCAACTCCTTTGAGGAAACCAATCAACACATTGAGATTTTTAAAGTTATTGAAAAAAGGGAAACGGATTAAAAATATGAGGAAACGGACCTAAAATTTGAGGAAACTGATCAAAAATATGAGATAACGGACTTAAAATTTAAGGAGACCGATTAACAAAATGAGAATTTTAAAGTTTTTGAAAAAAGCAAAATGGATCAATAAAATGAAGAAACGGACCTAAAAATATGAGGAAATTGATCAAAAAAAGAGGAAACCATTCAATTATAATTATTGGGAAACAGATACTAAATATTTGGAAATCCTTAACAATTCTGAACTTTTGAGGGATTTCCTCAAATATCTAAAGAAACAGAAACTCCTCAAAAATAATTCTTGATCAGTTTCCATGTTGAATTGTTTCGTTGAGGCATTTCCATGTCACCAGTCTTTTTAGGGTTTTTAAGCATTCCTACTCCCACCCTTCTGCCAGGATTTGGTGGTTCCCAATGTCATCTAAGCTGTCCTTCAATATGGGCACAAATGTGCACAGTTTTTAAAATAAAGGAATGTTGCTTGTAGCCAAAAACCTTTACTTTGTGTAGTCACATTATCTATTAACTTATTAGATGTTCATTATGCAATCTGAGCTGAAGTCAAATAATGCATCACTTTACATTGCTTTTATTTTATTTAGTGCATCTTTGACTAACTGGATGTTTACTTAATTTATATTATCCTATAATCCATGATGAACTCTTTCTTGTATATTTTGCTGCACTTTATCAAAATCTTTTCCTAGCGTATGCTGGGAGTACAGATTTTCATAGATTTCTTAAAAGTATTCTGCAATATTCTGGGCCCCAACTTCTCCAGCTTTACAATTTGAAATTGTTGTGCTTTGCCCATGAAGTTTCCTAATTTCTTTGAATATATCACCTCCTCCATTGAGCAATTTTTGAGTAAATTTATCTTAAAGTAATTGACTTTTGGCTCTCTTTAATCTTCTTATAGAATATTTATATTGCATGTGAGCATTTCGCTGCAAAATAAACAGTTCTCCCTCTCTTGGGTTTCACAGCTGCTTGCCAAATACCAAACCAGAACTTACTTTTGTCCTGATATGGTTTTTCATATTTATTCCAACCTAAGATCCCTTTTGATTTTTCATTTGCCACTCCTCCAGATTTTGCTAGACACAACTTTGCTGCATTATCTATAGATTCACATATTCCTGTAGCATATTCATCATTACTGGAATCATGATTGTGATAATGAGGGGTGTAGCAAATGTTACATTCCTGTGGTGAGTCTAGAATATTAAGTCTTGTATCTAGAATTACTTAAACTTAGGTAAACAAATAAAAAGAACTAAGTTTTTTGTCTATATTAAAGAACCTTATTCTTTCATACTTAGACATACTATGGTTAGAGATATTTTTTGTTTAATGTTGAGAATGTTTGCGCGGAGCGCCAAAGAAATTTATAAATTTTATTTTTGCTGAACTTTTATGTAAAAAGTATCAAAAAGGATGAAAAAACTTGCCAATTGATGAAAAGGCTACTTTTAGGCCAATAATTCTACAAAAAGGTAGCCTTAAGGCTACCAATGCAAAAGGCATTCTGAAATCTGATTAGGCTACATTTATGAAAAGTGGCCTTCTAGAAGGCTACCTGGCAACCCTGCTTTTGGTTCCAATTATATCAGAATCTCAAACACTTGTGGTTCCATTTTTATCAGAATACCCCTTCCAATAAATTCACGACTCAAACTCAAAAGGGTCATACAGTGGGATCCAAGGCTTTCTCAAGATCTTCAGCTGGAAAGGAGATTTTAAAGCTAATAACATTTGATTTTTTATATGGTTCAGACATCTGCACAATATCGCCAATTGTTATCTTAATATCAGCTTAATCTAAGTCATCCACAATATCCTGTTTAGTGGTACCTTTAGAAATACCATAACAGAAAATATCAGCTGTAGGCGGAGGGGACTTACTTTTTCTAATTTTCTCTTGAGTTCTGGTGTCAGAGACTGCTGGTTTCCCTACATTACTTCTTTATTTTTAAGAGTTGATTCCATCATTTAATCCTCTATTTACACTGGGATATCTTTTTCTACCTATTCCTGCTCTAAGAGGGACTATTGGATTCATTGGCTTGCCCCACTATTTGTCAAAAACTTAGGTATTTTTGAAAATTGAAAGGTACTGTCACCATAACATTTCCATGCACAGATTTATCAATTTTCGATATTTTTGGAGGTTATTTAGGTCATTTAGGTCATTAGAGGTCGTAAGAGGCCATTAGAAGGTCAAACACTGGATTTGTTGCTGCTACTGTATTCCCTGGGATCTTAGCTTTCGTTTGATATGCATAAAGCCATAATTGAAATATTTTCTATTTGTGGAGGTCATTAGAGGTCATTAGATGTCATTCAAATTTAATTTGATTTTATTTTAGGAATTTTGATCACTAATTAGGCGTGCAGCCAAAAAATTGGAAAATTTGAACCAAAAAAGAAGGCAGGGCCCCCCCCCTCCTACATCAAATGTGCCAACTCCAACATCCCCTTTAAATCAAATTACTTTCTGTGGTGGTTAATGAAACTTAGTTGTACAGTGTGTTCAGGGAACAGTTTTAGTTAGTGCTGGGCGCGTTCCTGGGGGAATGATCGTTACTGATGGAATGATCATTCTTTCCTGAGAACAAACAGAATGATCAAGAACGATCCCATGCATTTGAAATCAGTAATGCTAAGTCCTTTAGAAATAGTTAAAGATTTTAAATTTTAAACCCACCATCCCCCCCCCCCTTCCCTGGTCTCTGCTAAACTGACAACACTCAGATTACACAGCAGGTTTCAGTTTAACTTATGTATATCGTACATATTATGGATATTAGAACTCCTGCTTCTCCCCCCCCCCTCTCACAAAATTATACATTGTTCAGCCCAGAAATGATTGAAGCGTGTTCTTTTAACTTATATTATTTAAAATATTATTAACAGCCATGAGGAACTTTTTATAAAAAAATCGTGATTTTTTTATTTTTTAACCAACTCTTTTCTATAAAACTTTTGTCTTGGATGGAATTGTTTGTTACTAAGAACGGAATGGGGAATGGAAACGTTCTTGATTAAGAACAGAACAAGTCGAGGGATGCAACCGTTCTTCAACAAAGAACGCTAAGTACAGAATGGAACGGAATGACCATTCTTCTACTCAGAACGGAACGGGATAGGACGGAACGGAACAAGAACAGAATGATAAAAAAGAGGAACAAGAATGGAACGATTTAGCTGAAGGCCCTCGTTCTAGAACGGAATGGAAAACGATTTCAAAAAAGTCGGAATGTGCCCAGCCCTAGTTTTAGTGTATTGAAATCTAACCTTGAGTCTCCCATGTTGAAAGGATTCCATGTAGGTGTAGATAAACTCAAATCTAGTTTATAGCAGGAAACTACAACAATTGTGGTTCAAATTTTTATCACTTGCGTATGACCTTGCTTGGTGCTTACCATGTGTATTCGTATACATATTTGGACCATATTCACCCCCGCAGACATACAGTTTGTTCTGAATCATTTCTTAGCGTCAAACAAGAAGAAAAAGAGGATTAAAGAATTTTAAAGTCATGTTAATTAAAGTCCCCAGCTAGCCAAATTGCGTAGAAAGCGTGGTCGCATATTATTTTGGCTCTAATTGCGCAATTAAAACGCAAATTTGTGTATGACTATATTTCAAATTAGTGTAAATATCTAATTTTTCTAAAGAAAATATTTTATAACCCAGCTTTAAGTAAAAATATCATGAATTTGTGAAGATGTGTATCATTTTATTTCAGGTATACAAATTGCGTAAAAATACGCTCAATTTGCGTAATTTAAAAAATTGAAAAAATAAACTTTTAAAAAGAATTTAAGTTTTCTTTGTTAGCATTAAAATTGCTTAAAAATTGCGCTCTTTTTACGCATATGTTTTGAGTGTTTTAAATATTGAAGAATTGAGTGGCCCAGGTGTGTGTGCATAGTGCAGAGTGCAGCAATGTTATATTATATAGAAAGCCGTGTGATATGTAGATAAGGGTGGGAAGGTGGGGGATAATTGGGCAGAGAATTTACAGTGCTATATAGTATACTGGTTTTTAGTACCAAATTTCACCGCTAGGTGTCTCTATTTGTTTCATGTAAAATTAAAAAAAAAGTAAAAAGGATCAGATTAAATTTTTTATTAAAAATATATCATTTAGAAGTCAAGATTTGGGTTTTAAATTATTTTACATTTTTTTAAATAAAACATTTTTATTAGAAGGCACTGAATTTTCTATCAAAAAGTTTTATATAATCTTTCATAACTCTCATACAAGTATAAAGCTTGGCGCTATAATCTCTATGTTGAACTGTATTCCGGATGAATGGAAACAGTTCAGAGACAGTACCATATCGGTACTCAGGGATGGATGGCCTATCTTCATGCATCAAATATTGCATAATTTTTGGTAATTGAGAAAATAAAAATGCGCATTTTTGGCGTAAATTTGTATAATATTATTACGTAAATTTTACGTCTACTAAAACCAATAAATTTACGTAGCTAAGTGTGCGATTTTACGTCTTTCATGAGGTAAAAAGAGCCAAAATGTCGACATAAATTTTACGTAAAAATGCCAAAAGTGACGTTTAAATTGCGCGCTTTTTGCGCAATTTGGCTAGCTGGGTCAGGACAACTCAAGAGAGGAAATGGAAACTTCATCTCAGACAAAATGTGTAAGTCCAGATAAGTTTTCCTAAAATTTCAAAATCAGAAAAACAGTACAAATAAAAGATTCTGTTTTGCTCTTTGATATGCAGCTCCAGGTGGGGCTGGGCAGGTTCTGACTTTTATTATAGTTGTTTGTAAAACCTTTGTTTCTAAGCTGAAAAATAGCAGATATTTAGAAATTGCTTACTGTGCAAGCAGGAAAAATGTAAAGAAATCAGTTAAAAATACCAAAGAATATAAAAACATTAAATGTAACTATAATTCAATTAAAAAAGAAAGGAAAAAATCAGAAGAGGGCAGTTGAGACATCAAAAATATAAAAAAATATTTTTAATTTTTGAAAGTTTCAACAATTTTTTCATAAAAATGGCGAAAGCATCCATTATTTTATAAAACATTTTTTTTTTCAAAACAGCTTATCTGTTTTTTTAATATTTAAAAAACACAAATTTTGCCGTTCATTAATAAACTCTTCTGCTAATTTTAAAAAAAAACCTCTAGTTTGGTAATAGAATTTTTCAAAAAAGATGTGAATGGTGGAAAATTGGAATCATATAGTTTAGGTTGTCCTTACAGTCTCATCCTTTGTGGTTTATCCTTTATAGTGAATATATTGTAAATAGAAATTCAAGGCGCTTCGCGCCCTTCTTTCTAGCCTTAGAGGGCGCTTCGCGCCCATCTCCTAAATTAATTGTGAACATGTTCTCTTTGTGTACATCGTAAAACAAAACAAAAATAATTCGCGGATTTTCACAAAAAATTTCGTGGATTTTCAAAATTTTCAAAAATTTAATGAAGATCGAATTTTGATGGAGACAAATATTTGAAATTTTGATTTTTCATAAACCTTCCCTGGAGTCCCTAGATGTCCCACAAAAAATTTGGGCCCGATCGGTTCAGCCGTTTTGACGTTTATTGGATACAAACAAACAAACAGACAAACAGACAAACAGACAGACAGACAAGCCAAATTTATATATAGATTAGTAATTCACAGCTTAAATACCTCAAATGCAACAGATCCTCCAAGGTAAAAGTTTCTTGGTAGGGATGGTATATTATGTAAACATTCTTGGAAATCTCTACCATACACCTAGGGTTGTTGACAATAATGTTAACAATAGTTAACGAAGGGTCGTCGTAACGATCGTTAATGAAGGGTTGTCGTTAACAATCGTTAACCAAGGGTCGTCGTTACAGATCATTAATGAAAGGTTGTCGTTAACGATCGTTAACGAAACGACGAATTTTATCAAAACGGTCGTTTTTGGAAAAAAATTACATGCAACTTTATTGAATGTCGTCTTACATGAAGTTTATCAGTTGTGGGGGAGTTAAAACTCCTTGATATTTTCTTAAAAACTACTCAATGATAAGTACAGATGCCCTTCAGGTCGGTTTCCTCTCTTCATTAACGATTGTTAACGAAGGAGTCATCGTTAACGATCGTTAACGAAGGGGTCGTCGTTAACGATCGTTAATGAAGGGTTGTCGTTAAAGATCGTTAACGAAGGGTCGTCGTTAACGATCGTTAATACAGGGTTGTCATTAACGATCGTAAACAAAGGGTTGTCATTAACAAAGATTCGTTGTTAATGATCGTTAATGAAGGGTCGTCATTAATGATCGTTAACAAAATGACGAATTTTATAAAAACGAGCGTTTTGAAAAACGATCGTTTTGTTTTCGATTTTTTGTCGTCGTTTTCATAACCAAACGAACGTTTTTCTAAAAAATGAAAACGTTAACATCACCTAAACACTTGCCAGCAATTGATGAATTGGAGCAATCAATTCTATTTCAAGATTTATCATTCTCATAAATTCAAAGAATGAAACATGGTAAACCCATTTTGCATCTTAAAAGTTTTTATGTTAATTATGACCTCTGAGCTTTGAAAAAATTGTCCATCATAAGTTCCTCCTATGACTACTGTAGCCATTTCTACTTCACACCTTAATCAAAAAACAGTCTTTTAATGATTTAAATTAGTTTAGTTTAGATATTGAGAATAATATTGTTTATGTCCTAAAGTTACTGGATAGATATATCAGTTGTCTTATTTGTGTAGAGGTGTTTTACTATTAACATGAACTCAGATTTCTACCCCTGGTTGTTGAACATCCTGAACGGGTTTAACTTGACCCGAGCGGAAGACGTGGTTAAAGTTGCTCTCACCCTCCAAGCCATCCCACTTGCCAAACGAGGACCCTTCAACAACATCATTGACTGGCCTACGTTCAAGACCAAGTTAATTGAAGAATTCGGAAGTATTTATATCTTCGGGAGAGAAGTCAACCATATATTCAACCTCCTCCCTTGCTACAAGTCAGTCCAGGAGATCGCCGAAGACCTCTCCCCTAAGATCAAGACCCTGCAGGCCAACCTGAACATCATAGAGAACTTCCACAACAAGGAGAATTTTCACAGCGTTGCCCTCACCCAGTCTCTGGTGCAGAATATTATGAAGAGCCTGCCCATGGAAGTGAGACCATCTTTCAACGATCAGTTCTCCAAATTCCGCAAACAGTGTCTGGACAATGTCCGACCTCCAGCCACGTTCTTATTCCTAGCCCAGTTTGTGGACGAATTGGAGAAGAATTATCGATCCACTCCTTATCTCTATGACCTCGACCTTGCTCTCTCAAACATAGGGGTCGAAGTGGTAAGACAGGAAACCTCTAAACCTAAACCTCAGCCTCTGAATTCTTCTGACCCACAGAGATTCCGTCCTCCTAAACCCTGCGCCATGTGTACAATAATGGGGTTTGAAGCCAATCACTTTTCCCTCAGCAAATACTGTGGATCTGGTAGACTGAGCTCACCTGAGATCCTCAAGTTGATCTCTGACAATAACCTCTGTTTCACCTGCACTCAGGCTCACGGCAATAGTTATAAGTGCAAGCTTACTCTCGGGAACGGCACCTCTAGAGTGTGTACCAAGGGATGCTTGCAGCATGGAGTCCCTGTGAACAAAAGGACTTGCATGCACAGCAACGAGGCCCACTTTGTCACGATCCCCAAGGTCAGCGCCAACCAGTCTGTTCCCTTGGTCGAAACCTTGAACCTGGGCGGGACGAAGATAGGAATCCAGTATGACACCGGCTGTCAACTCAGCCTCATCTCCAGGTCAGCTCTTTCAACCATACCTCAATACATGTACTCCCTGGGACCCTCGTACAAGATGAAGGTGCTGACCTACTCAGGGAAAGCAAGAGTTATCCTCACCACTGAGGTCAAGCTGAAGCTACTTGGGAAAACCCTGAGGCTAGCGATAATAGAGGACAACCTCAACAACGGTTCCGGATTTTCACTTTCAGTTCCTCACAAGTGGAGGTCATTCATTGGGACCTCGACCTCACAGCATACAGGCCAAGTAGAAATTCTACTTGTCGGCAATAACAGTTTATTCTTCCCTTCAGAGATTGAGCGTGACCCACAGGGAATGGCCCTGTACCGGAACAACCTGACCCAGGGATACATGGTGTACGGATCTGTCCCCTCCAACATAGTCACCTGGGAGGAACCTCTTGACCCTTCCTCCAATCGTACCAGGAAATTCAAGAGGTCAACCTGGAAATCTGGAAAAGGAACAAGTGGGAAACCAGATCTTCCTGTTAAAAACTCGGAGAAGAACCAAGGAAACAGGAATAGAACAAGGAGGGAAACAAAAAAATCCGGATGGAAATTGGGAGGAAAAACCGGGAAATTAGGAGATGAAGCAGGAGAAACATCAATTTCTTCTAAAAATAATCAGGAGGAGAACCAGGAAGCTCGGGTTAAGAACCGGAGCAACAGGAAAGGAAACAGGAGGGAACCCAGGAGCTTCAGAGAGAAATCGGGAGGTCAGGAAGAGAAACAGGAGAAGAACCAAACCCTTAAACATGTCCTGAACCTCACGCCTACCCCAGTCTCTGTCAGATCAGAACCAACGATCACTCCAGTTATTCCCACCAGTCCAGAATCCCAGAACAACCCCAACACCCCCATCGAATCAGAAATTCCAGGAAGAGATTCAGGGGAGAAAGCAAGAGCAGGATATCTAGCTCCAGCTCCAAGATCCAGACCAAAGCCTGCACAGGACGAATTCCTCCCAGAGCTCAATGCAATCAATCAATAGAATCATTTGCAACTCAACGCAGAAATCAACTATTTGAACATTTCAATTTTCTTTGCACACGAAACAGGAAACAATTTAGTTTAAATAACTTAAAATTCCCTTTATCTTAGCTCTTTCATTTAAGTTATGTTCAAGATTTCAGCCCATCCTCAGTTTACATATTAATTTTATTTTTTTTATTATTCTTCCTTTAAATAATTTTAACAAATAAGCACAGAAGAATGTGCGTCGATTCCAATTTTACTTCACTGTTTAATCTCATCAATTATTATTAGTTGAATGCTGTATTAATTAATGTACCTTGTAATTCCACTTCTGTTTATTTCAATCAATCAATTTAGTACCTATCAATCATTCAAATTACATATTTCAGTATATTGTTAATGGTTTTCCTTTGATTTTCGTATGTTACCCTAACATCCTCGAACCCTGACTGGGGCCAGTGTCAACCATTAACTATAAGGCCCCCGCCCATCCATGTAATGTCGTTCCTAAACCTACAAAACCTAGAGTTTCCATCCATGTAATGTCTTCTTCAACCTAAAATCACCTCTCGGAGACGAGAAACCATACCAAACAATTTCAGCCCCGCTTCTCTTTGTTCTCCGACAACAGAGTTTAAACACTTTTATTAATTGTGAACCCATTTCAAAAAAAAAGCTAAGCAAAGAATATTTTCATATGAAGCATTAGTGAATTTCGTTAAATATTCAACTGTATTTTTTTTCAGAAGTTTAAAAACGTATTTCAATACTGATCAACAATAAGTTTCCCTTGTATCATACCTAAATAAATCATAAGATTTTTTCTATTATTAACATTTATTATAACATTGTACAAGTAACCATGACCTATAATTTATGTTATTTTTTAGGAAATAAAGCTTTTGTTATCGATTTTCTTGAGACGGGGTTACTCTGTTGTGTGTATTTGTGGCCGACCGGAAAGGAATTGTCCGGACAGAATATATTTCCCTCACTGGAATTCCGACGGGCCTTTTATCTAAGTTTATCTGGTGTGTTGCTGTTATCTGTCAACAATTATACTGAACAGAGCAGAAAACTTTAGCATGAGATAATGTTTTGAAATAATCTTGGGTTTAGTCAACATTATAAAAATCCAACATATAGAAATCGCTAGGTATAACAACAAGGTGTATTTTCTGGGAGTGTTTTTCTTTATAATTTTGAGAAATTAAACGTTTTATTGTTATGATTATCATTATTTCTATTTTTTTTTATCATATCCTAAACACTATACAACTAACTAGATTAATATGTACATTTGTACTGGCCATAGAAAAACCTTTGCAGAACAGTTAACATCCCTTGGTTGGGACAGTTATGTAAAATAACCACCCGCTGTGCAAAGTTTTCAGGAACAAATTTGGGCATTTTCATCTTGAGGAAATAAAATTGTGTACAACCACATTTTTGGGAAATAAAAAATTTTTACTTTACCATGGGTTCCTTGGACCAATTTGACTACAAAACATCCAAAGGATGTTTTTGTAAACACAATTTGTCTTGGGAACCCTTGGTAAAGAAAAATTAGATGAGCTTCCCTGTAAAGTAGTTGTAGTTTATTTTTAATCTTTGTGACAGAAACAATCTCAAGAACTGACAAGGGTCAACCCAGACCGAAATATATGTTCAATAAATGTGGAACTAACATCTACATTTATACAAGTATATACAAATCTTGTGTTTATGTATACTAATTTCTTTTATGAGTTTATTACAATATAACCTGACAACTGGAAAAGCCTGCAGTATTGGTAGAACAGATCAGGCCTTCTTCACATTCCTCACTAAACATTAAGGAAGGTTTATTTTTAACAAGTTTTGATATCAGAATTGTTTCAGCCGGATTTGAATTGAGTATAAAAGTTTAAAATACTTAAAGTAAAAAGATTTTCTGTAAAAGTTAATGGTATTTGACTTTTAAGAAAAATAATATTTTATTAAAATATGTTATGATGAGCATTCAAAAGCCATTGATTAATGTACATTTTTTAGTATTTTGATGTCTTAAAAATTGTACACCAACTTTTCTTACTTATGCGGATTTGTATGCTCGCATTAGTAAAATTTGCCACAAACTCTGATATTTTAGTCCCTTTTTCTTTGCAACCTGATAACGTAAACCTTTAATATTTTAGACTTTAACTTTTTTATCTAACAGAATGTGTACAACATTGGCTTGCAAGTAAATAGGGATTAAAAAATTAGAGCTTGTGGCAAAGACTCAATTTCTTTAACTGTCATAAAATCCATTTTTTGTCATCACAGTATAGGCATCCATATCTTGAATTGTCCTCTAAGTACAGGTAATCCAGTTTTTGAATATTAAAATTCTATATTTAGTTGATTTAATACTTGGCCCCTGTATCTTTCCTGATATTGCATTCAGAATCCACTCCACCACAAGGCTTTGCAGGATAACAATAGTTTAATGGAATATTGTTGATCACATCTGTAGCAACAAACACCTCTAGACTATCCTTAGGAGTAGCTTCAAGATTAGACAACTGAAACACAGTTCATATTAGAATTTATCTTAAAACATGTAACATAACCTTCATTCCAATATTTATCATACAAGCCATAATCTAAATATGTACATTGGTATGCAGAATTACCATTAGCTCAAGCTTAACAGTTTAAATTTAATTAATTGATGAAAATATTAAATCTTATGAAGGCTGGGGGGTCTGATCTATGTAAAGCCTGGGGGTGCGTTTGGCGCCGCCCCCCCCCCTAGAAAAAGGCCTTAGATAATAGGTTTAGGGTTTAAATGCATGTTCATAGCCAGATTTTTCATTGCCAGCTCAAAGAAAAAAAGTTAGACCGATAACTTTAATAGCTTGGGTGCTAGGGAGGGTTGAAAAAAGTGCCTAGAAAAGGGTAAAAAAATGAAAAAATAAGTTTTGTTGTTGTTTTAAAGAAACATCAAAGTCTGACACATGTTTCTACATGCATTTTTCAAGGGCTTTTTAAAAATCTAGTTTTTAGAACTGTAGCTTTAGTCAAAAAAAGTTTTGGCTATTTTAGCTTTTTTTCACAGACCGGACTTTTTTTTCACCCTGTACCCTACCCTATAAATAAAAAAAATATTTTGTTGACAAAAAATCAAATTACAATTCATTAAAAGTCACAAAAGTTAACAGTGACATGTCAAAAAAGAGAGTGCTAGGACAAAAAAAACTGCAGGATGTGGGGGGGTCAACCCCCCCCCCCCCCCCCCAGCCTGTTTAGAGTTGAAATTGAATCCTAAAAAGGCAAATGCTAGACCAACATTTGCTAGTGAGCAATCCTGGCTTGTTTTGTCATAATAGATGGAGTTACAGTCCACTTCATTGAGACAATATGCTGTACATAGCATGTTGGAGTCTGCTTTCCTCTAAACATTATTAGCACATTACGGAGACCTGAATGCTAAACCAAACAGCAAGTTTTTCATAATTAAGGGAGGAGTCTGATAATATTGTTAATTGGGTCGGAAATTGCCATATTTTAATAAAAATGTAACTTTCGATAAAAAAGAAAACGGAAAAGTTTCAAAATAAATGCGACTTTTAATAATTTTTCCACTTTAAATTTCATAAAACTCACAGAGAATGGCATTTTCTTTTATGGATTTTGAGGTAATTTTTAAATTATTTGGATTTTTTAAAGTCGTCTATTTACTTTAAAAAATAACAGAAGATATTGCAAACAAACAGAACATTCCATGATTAGCTTATTTAGAAATTTTAACAAAAAGTCTGAATGTGCTCCGCCCTAGCCATACCTCATACCCCAAAGATTATAATCTATATCTGAGAATTATATAAGAACGTAAAATCTTTTTCTAAAATGAACCTGCCAGATAATTCCCAAATATGTTTTGAGAGATGAAAATTTCCCTGTATGATAATTGAAGGACTGCAGTATGGTTTTTGTCAATAATATAGTAGTACCAAACCCTAGAATGTCTAAAGTAATTTTGAAGTAATTTTTCAAACGAAGTACAACTTATATCAAAACAAATTAAAATTTCCATTTTCAACCTTTTTAAGACTTGAACTTTTCACAAGAAATTATTTACAAATCCTCCTTGAATTATACGACTTAAACATTGAGAGTAAAAACCTTTTCAAAACAAAAAGCATTTTATTTCTAACTTTGAATTGAAAATAAAAGACGACATTGCATTTTGTACAGAGGAAAGATTCTCGCCATTATTGGTAAATTGCTGAACTTCCTGTAAATAACCACTTTGATCCTAGAAATGGGAATTTAATTTTTAAACTAAGACGACTTCAAGTAAAAGAAAATCGAATGCAGCTAGTGTAATAGTGATTAACAGATAACTCATTGAAGGGAGGGATTCCAACTGTTTTTGTTAATCGTTTTAAAAACAATTAAATAAACAATCGTCTTTTGCTTTCTTTTCAAAAAACGATTGTTTTGTTAACAGAAAAAACTTTTCAAAATCAAACCACTCATTTTGAAATTTAAAAAACGAAATCGATCGTTTTTTTTAAACAATAGTTTTGGAAATAAACATTGTTAATGTTTCCAGTTTTATACCAGATAATTTCAATTCTTTTTAGGTAGATAAGATGTAAATGGTTTCTTTTTGTTTACAGACCTGAATGTTTTCGGTCCTCAGATTTTCTGGTCAAAAAATGTATTTTCCCTTGAAAAGGTCATTAACAATGGTTAACAAAGGGTCGTTGTAACAGTCGTTAACCAAGAGTCTTTTTAAAACGATTATTTTTAAACAACAATCATTTTTTAAAACTATGGTTTAATTTTTTGTTTTTTTCTTTGTCATAATTATTTTGAAACGATCTTTTTTTAAAACTGGAAACAATCCATTGTGGAAGACGACTCCTGTCCGCGTTAAACAAGTTCCACAAGATTCAACAGAATGAGATAGAACGGATACGGGGCATTAGTACTGAAACTTCTACACGTGTGATTTCGACAATAACGATTATTCTGAACCCTCTAGTTATAAGTTATAAGAAATATATATACTGGAAGTTATCTATGCGTTTTTATTAGAGTCCGACTCACGTCCTCTATACCATCCCCTTATTGCAACTATGGTTGTTAATCGATTTTGAAAACGATCGTTTTTTGTTTTGCTTTTTAATCGTTTTCAAAAACGATCGTTTTGTTTTTGGGAAAAAACGATCGTTTTTAAAAACGACCCACTCTTTTTGAACTTTTAGAAAATGAAAAACGATCGTTTTTGAAAGCGATCCTGTTTAAAAAACGATTTGCGACAGTTTTTTACAATTGTTTTTTTAAAGACAATCGCTTTTGAAAAAAAGATCGTCTATGCAAAAAAAATTATTGACAATTATGTTAACAATCGTTAACGAAGGGTCGTCGTTAAAGATCGGTAAAGAAGGGTCGTCGTAAACGATGGTTAACAAAGGGTTGTCGTTAACAATTGTTAACAATCTCTAACGAAACGACGAACTTCATAAAAACGGTCGTTTTTGGAAAAACTATCGTTTTTGTAAAAAAATGACATGCAACTTTCACTGCATTATGTATAAAATCAATTATTACTGAAAAGAAGAAATTGAATATGTTTAAAGGTTTTAAATCTTTAGAACAAATTTTTGTTTTTCTTTTAATATAAAGTTTGCAATGACAAAAGGCGTAATGTGTATTGACCCTATATGCAAAGATGACCAAGTTCGATAGACAAAGGTACCCATTACAACTTTGAGGATCAAATATGAAATACTTGGATTTTAAGGTGCTACGCGTACATTCTCTTTTTTAACTTTTAATGTGGTTCTATCTGTGAGCATCCTCTTTGTATCATATTAAACAAAAACCCCCCAAAAAATTCTCGGATTTAATAGTTTTTCAATTTTCAAAATTTTACAAAAATAAAAAATTTAAGATACAAATTTTTGTAATTTTGATTATGCATGAACCTTCACATTAAAATTTGAGCCCGATCAGTTCAGCCGTTTTGACGTTTATTAGATCCAAACGGACAGACAAACAAGCAAAGTATATATATATATATGGACAAGATGTTTCCTTGTTTAAATGGAGAGACATGGCAGTTATGCTGAAAGAGAATTATTGTAGAGGGACAACTTTAGAATTCATTTGAAACAAATGAGACATTTCAACTGGTGTGCAGTTTTCAAATAAGAGTGTAATATTTCTTCAATTATTATAGTCAGCAGCTAAAATGTTCTTTTACGATTTTTACATTACATGGAAAAAAATATTTTACATGTTTTGTCCGGGTTATTTAATAATTGTAAAAACTTTGGTGAATGTTACAAACAACTTTACGCTCATATTTAAGATTCGTACACTGTAAACGTGTCTCATTAGTATCAAATGCAAATACTGTACTTTTAGCTCAACTACAATGTCTAGCCGGTCTCTCCCTTTACATTTGGAAAATTTTATCTGTTATCTTTGGTATTATTTATCTACATAGTCATCTTTGCATTGAGAGTCACTCCAAATTATGCTTAGAGTCTCTTTAAATACCAGAATTTATATAACAGACCTGATTAAAGATTGTGTACGAGGATTTTTATCTGTTGTTTGATTGAATAATAAATTAATTATATTAGTATATATATATAAAGCTAATAATATTCCTTAAGTATAGTTTTAGAATCCCATGTAGTCGAAGTTATATTTCTAGTTCTCTTAAACGACCTAAGATGGAATTTAAAGAATTTCAGCCGCGGTTTAAATCCGCCAAAACCCGGTTTAAATTTAGCGCCGGCTTAAATCTTGAAACATTTGATACAATTTTAAGTGGAACCAACCATATTTAAGCCGCGGCTTAAATTTTAAACCGCTGCTCAAATTCTTTAAATTCGGCCACTGGATAATCAAAAACTGAATTAACCCTATCCCAATTAGGCTATTTTTGTCTCATATAGATTTTGCCCTATACGGTTGAGGGCTCAGTTTCATTTGCCATAATACATTTGCCATAAATACTTTTGCCATAATTACATTTGCCATAAGTAACACTTGTCTAAAATTACACTTGCCATAAGTTACACTTGCCATGATTTACACTTGTTATAATTTCACTTGCCAGTTTACTTGTGGTCTCAAAGGTCACCAAAGGGTCCTACATTGTGAGAAAATATGGAGCTAAACTTGGTCAGCTGTTCTGTTTTAAACAATGAGAAAACTAAAGTTGGGAATATTCATTGAAAAATTTCCCGCATTTACAATAAAAAAGACAGATTTATATCTTTTTAGAAATTAGAAAATTATGACAAAAGTAATTATAGTCAGTGTAATTATGGCAAGTGTAACTTATGGCAAGTGTGACTAATGGCAAGTGTGACTTATGGCAAGTGTTACTTATGGCAAAGGTATTATGGCAAGTGTAATTATGGCAAAATTATTGTGGCAAATGAAACTGAGCCCACGTTGAGAAAGGGGAGGTGATACATGTTCCAAGTCCTACTTAAAAAAAATAGACCACTAACTTTAATGGTTAGGGTGCAAGGTAGGATATTATATAAGTTGTTCAAAAAGTAAGTTTGAAAAATGTTTAAAAATGTTATTTCATCCATTTTTGAAATATGAAATTTTTAAAATATTTAAGTTTTAGCCCTGTATTGACCATATCTGATTTTTGAAACACCGACGCGCCATTTCACTGCCCTACCATATGCATTTAAAAATATTTTGGCAAAATTGTTCATAACATACAATCATGTCAAAAAAGTGAAGAAGTTTTAGCGTGTTAATATGAACTGTTTTTGAGTAATTTAGAAAAAACAACAGGGGGGGGGAGAGTACACCCCCCCCCATCGATTTAAATAGGATTAAATTAATTTTAAAAAATACCCTTGTTTAAATCCATGAGATATTCCCACTAACATTATGAGGAATGTTATTAGTAAAACCCTCATAGTGAAACTAAACCTTTATTTGACCAGGGCTAATATTGCATGACAATCCTGGTGTTTCAAAATAATAATTCTAATTTAATTGCTAAATAATAAACCACAAATAGGCTGTATTGAATTTTAAGGGTTTTTTTCTTTTAAGAAAACAATTTTAAAATTATTTCAAGATTTTTAAACACCCTGGTTAGTTTTTGGTTAAATTTGCAAAATATATTTAAACAACGTAAAATTAATGTTTTGTAAAAATTACAAGCTTTCCAATCTGGACCAAATTCCCCATAACCATTCTTTACCTGTATACAGTTGTCGGCGTTTGAATACAATGAAGACGACTTTTTATTCAAGTTTCGATTGTTAACAAGATTTTATTCGAATAATAAGCTTACAAGTAAGCAAAAGAAAAGGTGTTTTTGACAGTTTCTCTTTGTTTCCATGTGTATTTATGCTGTTGAAAGGCTTGATATCAATCAAAATTGAAATGAAAAGTCGTCTTCATGATGACTGTACAGTGATACTAATACAACTCAGGAATAGGAAGACGATATTAAAATAATTTATGTAAATTGAAATAGATCTATCACAATATCAATAACCAGAAGCTATGTAGAAAATCAACTTGTAAAGAAAAATGGTTCAAGGTGTTAAATTGCACAATTGTTGTGTTTTATGTACAATGTACATAAACCTATTAAAAATAATAAATTCTTAATTTAAAGAGGCCATACTTTATTTCAATTGTTAACATTTTCTCTTTGTAGTTAGTACGCAATAAAAAAAAATAAAAGAAAGTGCGTTGATTTTATTAAAATTCGTAGATTTTCAAAAAAAAATTTAAATTGAATTTTGTTAGAGGCAATTTTTATAAATTTGATCATTCATAATCCTTCCCTGGGGTTCCGTGAGGTCCCACAAAAAATGTGGGACTTATCTCTTCAGCCTTTTTGAAGTTTATTGGATACAAACACACAAACAAACATATGTTCCTACATCCATTTTTCAAGGGCTTTTCAAAAATTTAGTTTTTGACCTGTAGCTTACTTTAGAAACACAAATTTAAGGGCTATTTTTGATTTTTTACACAGACATGGGCTTGTTTTCGCTCTATGCATTACCCTATGCAATAAAAAAGTTACAAAAATCCTTTAAATTAATATTAATTAAAGTCAAAAAATTTCACGGTGTTTCAATTCATGTATAGAGACGCACAGCGGCACTTTTAAAACATTTATCAAGTTCGATAATTTAGAAGATATTTGTATTTCTTGCTTAACAAGTGTTTTATAAAGGCAAACTTTTCTTCAAAAACAGTTGAATACCTTTCATTAGTTCATTTATAAGTACTTTCCGCATACGCAATTTTAGAAATTGATTTTGATACATGCTCTTTTTAAATTAAAAATTCATAAAAATTTTCATTTAAAATTAAAACAAACCCACTATTTTGGACAGAATTACGTACTTAATTATGCATTAAAAGCAAATCCCATTTATTATATAGGACAATAAAATGAATAGTCAAAACTAAACTTTTAGTAAAAATATAAAACTAAATTGTATGGAAATTGAATATTTAAACTACACAATTTAATAGTTATTTATAATTTAAAACCAAAAAAAAGGCTGGGGGGTCCTAATCTAGGGCGGCCTCTGAGTATTAAGCAGAGTTTTATAAATTTGTCGGATTAAAAAGAAAACTCTTTTCAAACGACCCTGCCTTTACAAATGCCGATGTCCAATTCAGAAAGGTAAAGTGTAAACTAGATGTCCATGTTTGAAATTTGAAAAACTAATTATTCAAATGTGGTTTTCTCTTCATTTCTGTAAAAAAAGAAAATTAGGAAAGGACATGTATATATATACAGTACGTGGAAAAGGGATATGTATATATATACAGTACGTGGAAAAGGGATATGAAAATAAACCAAAATTTAGTTGTGAAGGGGGGGGGGGTGTTTTGTAAACTGTATCTTTTTTTTGATATTTTGTCAGTTATTTTTGATATATCTAATCAAAGTACGAACACTACTCTTTTCAAACCCGTCAGGACACTGATCATTGTTATTCGGTGCAGTACGTGGAAAAGGGATATGTAAATAAACCAAAATTTCGTGGGGTGATTTTATTCATGGTCTATTTGGTTTATAAAAAGATTTGTAACTTTTTCTTCACCTTAATCATTCATGATAAAATGATAAGCATTGACGACTTTTGCAAAATATTCAGTGCTCCCCAAAATTATATGGAAAATGATGACGACTTCTCATTAATATAAAGTGCTTCCCAAAATAAAATGGTAAGCATTGACGATTTTTGTAAATACACAGTGCTTCTCAAAATGATATAGAGAGCACTGAATTTGTAAAAGAAGTCATCTATGCATACCATATCATTTTGAGGAGCACTGTATATTAATGAGAAGTCGTCTTCAATTTTCATATGATTTTGGGGAGCACTGAATACTTTGAAAGGACTTCAATGCTTACCGTTTTATTTTGGGGAGAACTGTATATTAAAGAGAAGTTTTCAATGCTTATTATTTTATCTAGGAGAGCACTGTATATTTTGAAAAGTCGCCAATGCTTACCATTTTATTTTGGGGAGCACTGTATATGTATGTAGAGTTAGTCTTCATTTACCATTTTATCATGAATGATTAAGGTGATGAAAAGTTACTATCCTTTTATAACCCAAATAGACCATGGATAAAATCAACCTCCCCCCCCCCCCTCCCAACTAACTTTTGGTTTATTTTCATATCCCTTTTCCACGTACTGTACCTAATGACAATGTTCAGTGTAGTTGAAGCTAAATACACACGTCAGAATCTAATGTACATTTTCCTCCAAATTTCCTGACGGGCTTCACCTTATGCTTTGGAAATATGGACTGTTCGGCTAGGGATCGGCATAATTTAAAATTAAAGATCGAAAAAAACGATCGTTCTTTGTAAAGTTTTAGATTTATCAAAACTAACTAACATTCGTTTTAAGAAAAAAAGAACTGTTGAAACTAACGAAGTTTTAAGTTTTGAGCTTTTGAAAAAAACGAAAGGACAAAACTAGTTTTAAAACAATAACGATAGCTTTTGTTTAAATTTTATATGAACAAAAATGTTATCGTTGGAAGCGAGGTTTGTAGATTCAAATTTTTATTTTTTATATAAACATGCTTTATTTGTTGTTTTTTTCCCAAACCGATCGTTTTCAAAACAATCGTTTATATTTCAAAACGATAATTTTCATTCCAAAACGATCGTTTTCAAAACTATCATTTTCGTTTCTTAAAGGAACAGTTCACTTATTTGGATAATTTCACGGTAAACTAAACAGCCTATTCGCTCTTGATTGTTAATAGTCTTACTTTTCAAAGACATCTGTGGCCGGAGAATAACCCGATTTTCGTTCAAAATTTGAACGGAAAGGGACGGTCCCTCTCTATAGACACTAATAATGTTTTTTTTTCAGTATGTTGTGAATCAAAATAAATTTCGAATATAAAATTAAACTGTAGTATTTAATCGTTTATTGTAAATGTCATAATTTTTTAATTTGTTTTGTTTTTTTAACTTTCTATTTTTAAAATAACATTATTTTATTGCATTCAAAATTGTGTAATGCCTATGTAAAAAGCTGAATTGAACGCGGCGCACATACAGGAACAAAATCTACAAAATCTACGAACCAAAATACGAGTAATGATCAATTAATTGTCGTCTTTGTATACACATTTAACATGTTTTAATATGGAAGGCGTATAAATTTCTTGCTAACTCAAATATCAAAAGTTTTCTTAATTTAGTACATAATAACGAACACATAATGGCATAAAATTCTTAATATTAAAGGACATTAAAATATAATAAATTTAAATTTTATTGGGCTGCTGTTACTGAAAAAAAAAAAACATCAAATAGTGTTTATAGAGAGGGACCGTCCCTATCCGCTCAAATTCTGAACGAAAAATCGGCTTTTTCTCTGGCCACAGTTGTCTTTGAAGAGTAAGACTATTAACAATCAACAGAGAATTAGGCTGTTTAGTTTACCCTGAAATTACTCAAATAAGTGAACGGTCCCTTTATCAATCCTTTTAAATATTATCGTTTTCTGGAACGATCATAACTTAGTTTCATCTCTTTCAAATACGATCGTTTCGTTTTCAGATTTTTTTCATCATTAACAAAACGAAACGAACGTTTTACAAAAAAGTAAAAAAATTATACCTGTCCGTATCTAGGTCTGCACCTCCTTGAACAGAATTTAACTAAATCTATCAATAGATTTGGTTCAACTCAGTCTGTGTAGTCAACATTTCAGTATATTGAGCAAAAATAGCCCAACTATAATATCTGAGTTTGAATAGGATTTTCCCCATGTTTTGTTAAAATCCAATTTTCGTTTGGATTAAAAAATAAAAAAGGTTTGTAGTTTCTATATTTAACATTCATTGTTTAATATAATGTAATTCTAATCATTTTCCTGATTGTTGATTTTTCATATTTCAGTTACAAGTTTTATTGAAATAAATGAAAAAAGTAATTCTTTTATTTTGAATAGGCATAAAAATAAACCAATAATTCCGCCCTATTTCCAAAAACATGATTTGATCCTTTCAAAATTCTGATTTGTCAAAATATATACTTTTAACTTTTTTCCCCAACCTTTCATTAAAACTAGGCTTTTAGGTAAAAAATAAACTAAATTTAAAAATACTTTGTTAGGGCAAAATATTTCTTGTTTTTAATTTGAAATGAATAAAGAAAAAAGGTATAAATATTTTTATTAGGATAAATATATATAATAAATATTGAACTCTAGAAGTTTGCATCGTGATATGAACGGTTCTTTAAGCTTCAATATAAATCAACGGTTTAAACACTTGTACATACTCAACTTATGTACATTGTACACTTTATTTAAAAAGATTTTGTTGCAGCTCATTAGATTTTCAGGGGCTTCAAACAATAAGCTTGTACTCTCCTTTAGTACTGAGCCTCTACTGTACGACTTGGAATGGATGATTGCACGCCCAACTCTACTGTACAGTGTAAAGCTGCACAATCAATTGGGGGGGAGGTGTACGCACTAATACTCCAGAGATTGTGTTAAATCAGGTGGAAATCTGCCACCAATGAGAGATGGTCTGATGGAAACTGAAGTGAAGGGAGTCGGTGTGCCCCAATCTCCTCCTCTGAAGGCATCTCCAGGACTGAGACCGGGGTGAGGAACTCCGAGTGGAAGATGTAATCCAGAACGTATTTCTGTTCACCGGTTTCCCGGATTTTCCAAGTTGTGTATTCATCAACTCCCAGATTGTCTGATTTGTACGCGGAGCTAAGGTTGAGGGAAGCATGATGTACAACAGATTGATAAACAGGTTCAGACGGATCAGCATTGAAATCTCCGGAGAGAAGGAGGGGCTTTCCAGCAGCACTTTCAGCCAACCAATCAAGCATATCTTTCCCCTGTTCATTCCTCATAGTGGAGAGAAGCGCACCCTGCCTGGCCTTCAAATGGGTGGTGGCAACAAATAGTTCCTTCTCTGTATCTCGATGCTTTAGGTTTAGACAGAGAACTACTTGGTTACTCTGCACTCTCCATACTTCAAGTACACGTTTACTCTCAGATACGAGGTCAAACTTAGAATTTTTGTAAAAGATGGCGCACCCGTCGGGTCCATTGTTCTCCGGTAGATAGATACAAGGAGAGTCAGGTTTAGGAACAAACCTTCCACTGTATCCAACCGAGCCAAGGGCCCGCTCTAGCAGATTGAAGTGATCAACCTCCTGCAGACAGATTATATCCGGTTCATAGCGCAGAATCTCGTGGAGCAACCGCCATCTTCTTGTCTCCCACACTAACGCCTCTGCTGGGCAGCATACGAACTTGTCATTCTTTGTACCCAAAGCTGAAACAGATATACATCTAAAAACTGTTGATTGGGTTATCGTTTAGCTATATAAACTGTGTCAGTTTCCACAGCGTAAACTATCAGAGCTGAGCTGAATACTTTAGAATGGTGGATATCGGGATTAATGCTTGATCCTCTCTTTTTGATAATCTCAAGATTAACATAATCTTGCAAGATTATCTTAATAGTGTATGAAAAACGATAAAATTTAAATTAATATTCAATCATCTGAGAAACTGTAGCAGCCAATCAGAGAAAAGCGGGCAACCAATGAGAGAACAGAAATATTCTCATTGGAGAAAACAATTAACGGATCTCCAAGGAGAGAGAAAAAGAGTGGATTAGGACAACAATGAAAAGTTTCCACCGTGGATATTCGGATCAAGAAGTCAGGATTAAAGTTTATCCATTCTAAAGTTCCCAGCTCTGAAAACTTTAGAATAATGGATATCAAGATTAATGCTTAAACTCCTGGTTTTACTAAACCTGATATTACTTTAATACGCATTCGATATCCAAGAAAGAAGTATAAAATTCAACCAATCAGTGTATCTATAATTTTTGAAAAATCGTTTTTTTGGTGTTAATTGTGTCATATCAATTGACCTAAACATTGATTAAACAAATGTAAGTTTTTGATTAATGTTAGTTAAGACTTGTTTAAAATGATTAGTCCTAAAAAGTGATGAAATATATTCTTTGATAACTGTTCATATTTACATGATTAAATTTATATTTGCTCAAATGCTCTAAAAGCAGGCTTGCGAACAGCTTACTTTAATTCAATCGGATATCAGTTCAATCGATATAGCATTGCATCTGTAATTGTTATCAAACGTTTGGATATCTAAAAAAGAGGAGATTAAGCATAAAATCAAAAGTGTGTACATTGGATACTCCGATAAAGTGATCAGGATTAAGGATATATCATTCTAAAGTGTTCAGCTCTGATTGAAGAATTCAAAGGGACTGTAAGCGGAATTTCAAGTGACCCTCTATTGATAGATGACAATGTCCGATTTACCTGAGTCACAACGCGGTATCCTTAAAAGCTTTGTCCTTTCATGTTTATAAATTTGAAGCTGGTTATTTTTTAATGCGGGTTTTCTTTAAATTTCTACCACATGAAAACTTAAAACTTGGAATTATAAGAAATTAACATTTAAACCTAGAAAAATGTCAAACTTTTCTTCATTATTGATCAGATAAAAGTTTCAAGGGTATCGTGGTGTATCGGCGGGCATGGTAATCTTTGCATAGAGAGTCACTTAAAATTAGGCGTACAGTCTCTTTAATTTGAATTCCAGAGGCCGAATTTAAAGAATTTGAGGCCGCGGCTTAAATTTGAGACGCGGCTAAAATATGATTGGTTCCACTTTAAATTGTATTCAATGTTTCATGATTTAAGCCGGCGCTCAATTGAAACCAGTTTTTGGCGGATTTGACAAGTTTAAGACACGGCTAAAATTCATCAAATTCTGGTCAAATTATAAAAAGTAATTATAAATTGAAATCATTATAAATCAATGCAAGCTACAATTGATGCAATGTTTTTACATGAACAGATTATCAGCAAATATTTATTTTGTCCATTCTTCACAAGAAACACAAGACAAATGATTTTTAAGAGGAGTATTGTGACAAAAAAAAACAATCATCCTCCCCCCTGACCGCCTAAAATTCATTGTACATTGTACATTGTACATTGTACATTGTACATTGTGCATTGTACATTGTACATTGTACACTTTGATAAAATACAAAATGTTATTTTAGTTAGTGAAGTAAATTCTCATTGCTGGGTATTATTTTTACAGATAAAATAGCTAAAGTCCAATTGTATATTTTACTCAACTAAAAAAAGGCACTGAGCTCATTTATTGAAAAGTTGCAAATTTTTGATGACATTTGGAATTTCTGACTGTGCAGTGCTATAGATGCAGGTTAAGTATGATCACGTTTAATCACATCTGGATCAAGAATACATTATTTTGCAAATATCAATTCAAGATTTCTCGATGTACTTACTGTACTACAAGATTAAAAATTGTTTACGCAAAAAAGCCAGGAAAAAAGAATGAACCATATTGATATATCAGTAAGAGATGAACGCTTTATAATTTTCAGGAAAGCAAATTTGAGAAATCGGACTAATTTCCGAAAGTGAAAAATTTTATTCAGAGAAAATTCCGGACATTATCCGGAATGGGCAAAGCCAACGATTTTTAGAAAATTTCAATATAATTTTGATTATAAAGGATTACTTAAAGGGACAGACCGGCAATGAGAGGTAGTTGAACTGAATATGCAGTGTTGTGGACAAATTCTTTAGGATTCATTTGGACATATTAAAACTTTTTGAAGATCTGTAATTCTTGAGTTTGAGCCCAAAGTCGACGTTCAAAGTTGTAGTTTTGAGTGGATACGTTTTCAGAATTTTTAAAAAAAATTATTAAATGACAACGACAAAAAATGTAAGCAAAATTCTAAAGCAAACTAATTAGATGTTTAGGAACAGGTTGAGAATATAAAAATTAATCTTATCATCGAAAAAAAGTTATCTTGTTCAATTATTAGTTTCTATTTTCTCCTTATTCTAGTCTCTCATTATTTCTGGAAGTATTATTGAAAAGACGACATTTGAAGAATTTGTAGAAATCTACGAATAAATTCATAGAAAATAAGAAACTAAATATAATGATGAAAACAAAATAAGTGTTTCTAGCATTGATTCATTGACAATTATTTTTGAGAAATATGTTCCTAACCACCTAATTATTTTACTCTATAATATTTACTTTATTTTTTGTCGTCGTTATTTAATAATTTAAAAAACAACTATTCTGAAAACGTACCCACCAAAATTCATGATTTTGAACGTGGACTATGCATTCAAGCTCAGTAATTATACGTCGTGGAAACGTTTTGCATATCTCAAATGAATCCTAAAAAATATGTCCACAACACTGCATACTCAGTTTAACTACCTTACATAGACGGTCTGTCCCTTTAAGGCTATATAAGCTCCATTCACTTTCAAAAGGGGACTGAGCGCTGTAGCTAATGGATTCTTAAAATTCCGAACGCTTTTTTCCGAAGGAATCAAGTCTTTGTAAGAAAATCAGATTTGTTAACCCTATATCGATGCAACCTAAATTTGTAGACCTTAGATATCTTAAAACGTGAATTCTGTTAAATTAAAGTTTAAAGTGTCAATCATTTTCACCATCTGGTTACAAATATATATGGATTTAAAAATTTAAATTTGAAGCGAGAAATCCACCCTTTTAATCACCTTGAGTGCTCTGAGTGCTCTGAAGTGAATAGTTCCTAAACCTTCTCTCCAGGGGGGTGGGAAGCTCCATCAATTCCTTCCTGCATCTCTCCACCAGCTCCTCATGAGCTCCAGGCTGAAAGGAGAGAGCATCGTCCTGATTATCCTCTGCTACTAGGGCTGGGGAGGAGGTGAAGCTTCCCATCCTTAACAAAACAAAGAGATAAAGACGACATCTTGGAAAAAAAATACGCAATCGGAGTGAAAACAATCACCCAAAAAAGAAAAAAAAAACTGTAAAATCACTGTTATGAAGCAGATGATCATTAAAAATACGCAACCAAAAATAAGAGAACGTTAAAAAATTTACTTTTTTGGCAAACAAGCATTAAAACATATCTATATTCACTGAGTAGTAAGTATACTTATACAAATTATGGTGTTTATTTTGTTTAGAGTGTACACTGTGTAACTATACCAGCTGAAATCGATCAAACAATATATATTTCCCTATCCCACACCCTTTTTCCTTCCTCTCCCCCCCCCCTTCTTCTACATCCCATTTCCACCTAATAATTAATATTCACTACTTAGATTTTTACAATCTGAAAACTGTTGTAGGTTTAAAATATGCTACTTAGAATTAACTGAAATTTCTACAAAAAACGTAGAAAGCAATAAAATTTGTCTTTTGTACAAGATTATGACTTTTACAAAGCATCAGGCTGTAATTTGTAAATAAAAACATAATAGTATTTTTTTTTGTAAGAAAGCGTTTAACTTCATTTACAACTAAAAAAGTAAGAAAGTCAAGTAAAGAGCCTTTTGAAGTTTTTAAAGTAATTTACAAGAATTTACATGAATTTACAAGAATATACAAGAATTTACAAGAATTTACAAGGATTTACAAGAATTTACAAGAATACCCTAAACAGGTGATCATAAGAACAACAATTTTAAATTTCTTCCATTTTTCTAGAGAAACTGCAACCATGAATAACACAATAAAAAAATAAAAAATACGACATTCATAAATTTCATTTACGTTCCTAAATATAGATATATCGTACTTTAAAGTGAAAACATTCTGTCCCATCAGCTAGAATTTGTTGGATATTATAATGAGATCTTAATGTTTGTATGATTGTTAACTGTTCAAACACTGGTTAGTAACTAAAAGAAGGGGGTTAGAATATAAATGCGTACAAACGGGTTCTAGGTGTACGCATTTATATATAATTACGCAATTATCTCAAACTCAATTGTTTTGTAACCAGGCCATGGTAAGAAATACATTGAAATACACTGATAGTCAATGTTTTAATTGATGATTATTAAATGAATAACATTATTATTATTATTATCATTATTATTATTTTTAAGAAATATTTTTCTTTATATTGTTAGAGGGAGGCACACAAAGAAAAGGATTAAAAGCTTAAACATGAAAAAAATCATTTTTAAAATTTTCTTTTTTTTGTCAAATGTAGAAAAAAAATCCAATTCCTCTAAATCAATCAATTAATTGTTTACCCTGGACACCCCTGCTGGTCTGAGAAGGGCCCTGGACCCCCCTGCTGGTCTAAGAAGGGCCCTGGACCCCTTTCTTGTTCTAAAAATGTTCCATATTCTTCTAGTCGAACCACACTGGAGACACAAGCAGAATTTTGTTTTCATTAATTTTGAAAATATTCTGATTTTCTTATTCTTCCTATACAATTTGTTACATTTCCTTTTTAATTTTTTAACCAACTTCCTTTTATCCCTACTAATACTTCCTCCTTCCCTCTTTAACCCCACCCTTTCACCTGTTGTTTTCCGTCAATTGCGATCCCCTACCCATACCTCCTACCCCCTCCTTTGTTTTAATTCCTTCCCCATCTATAGCCTCTATTCTTTGGTTTTTTGCCGTCCCACCCCTTACCCAATCCCTTCTCTACCCCCCCCCCTTCTCCCTCCTTCTAAATTGTTGATTAATTCATTTGTCTTCCTTAATTTGCCCAGGCCCTCCATACCCTCGTATTCTATACGAGACATCGCCTCCTCTCTAGATATTACGTTTTTATTATCCAACCTAAAATGTACCCCCAGCCTTAAAGGAATTGAGTCATTGACAAAAAACTCTCTAAGCCCTATAAATTTGCAACCTGATGATGTAAACCTTTCACATTTCAAACATAGAAATTATTTGATCTAACAAAATAGTTACAAATATCTAAGGTCCATGACGTTGGGTTGCAAAGATATAGGAATTAGAAAATCAGAGTTTGTGTAAAAAAAAACAATTCCTTAAGCTGAGAGCAGAAATATAGATACTAAATCAGTAGAAATCCTATTATATTTTTCACAAAAATGAATTGATAGCATTTAGAAATTTTTCAAATTTTTATAATGTTTATAAACTGAATAAAATGGATATATTTTTTGTTATTTTGATTCATAATTTTAAAAATGTTTTCTGGCAAACAACATACCTGATTTTACCTAGAAGCTTTCTGGCTTCAACTTCAGAAATTTCGATCTGGACCAATGTTTTTTTGAACATTGTAAATCACGGGCAGCCGTAGTATATTTGAATTTCCGAGCCGGGTCAACCTTTACCTTTAAGGTTGACGCGGTCAGACTTTATGCTTCATATAGGCTGAATTTACTTTTACTAAAAGGAAAGATTTGCGTGAAATGTTTCTTTCCATAGAAGATAAAATGGCAAATATGAGAAGATGCATATTTTGTCCAAGCAATGATTTTGAAAAAAAAGCCAACGATTCATTCTTTACTAAACAACGAATCAACGAAAAACAAAATTTCATAGCAACCTGTAAACCCCAATTTTCAATTTTTTGCTAACTTTTAATTTTTAAAAAATATTATTCCTTGCTTGGTTGAAAATCTGTAGAGAGCATGTCAAACGATTTAGTTTTGAAAATAGCAGCGTAGGGTCGAGCTGATGCTAGGGATGCCAATGTCCAAGGTCTGGGTTTTTGACATTTTTTTAGGATTTAAAATTTTAAATTGGGTCTTTGAAACAAGCTCGGTTTTTCTCCATCCCATTGCTTTGCAAACCCAATGTCTGTCGTATAGAACTTAGATATTTCAAACTATGAATTCCGTCAAAATAAATGCTATAAAATATCGACAGTTTACACTATCAGGTTGCAAAGATAAATTGGCTCAATTCCTTTGTAACCATAGCAATTCTAATTTAGTTAAACGAGTGGCCCGATTCACAATGGTACCTTACTACCTAACCTTTGTCTTTACAAAATGAGGAAGATATTCTTGTCTTTGTTTAAAAACAGAATTCAACAAGTTAAGATAAAAAATGTCGCTGATACAAAGGTTTTAAAGGTATCCAATATTAATCTGACATATGCTTTTTAATGGGAGGTCAATTAGAATTAGTTGTTTAAAGTACAACCACCCCCCCCCCCTCCTTTTTATGGGAAGTTTTGTAACTTAAACAAGAGTTTATCATTGATCTGATGAAAAATAATGATTTCCAAAAATCATAAATGTTAAAACAAAATGTCTTTTCCCTGGCTTTGAGAACCTTGGCGGCCTTCATGTTTAGGGAATATTCCCTTCAGAGCACTCCTGGCAGCCAGGGGATTGTAAACGTTTAATCCTAGAAATTATCCCNCTCCCCCTTCTTTTTCAATCTTTTTAAGAAAACCCCATGTCAAGGAGTTAAAAATATTTGAAAATATATTTATAACATTTTTTTCTATCTCATGAAATAAAGTTTGTTCGAAGAAAGCGCCAACAAAAAAGAAAAATGCCCTTTTGGTTTTTAAAAATCACAAAATAGTTTTAAAAGTGATTCCACCCTTGAGTAATTTTGATCGGCTTTATTTCCTCCCAACAATTCTTCCACGAATTATAAAACCCTGCCTATTAGTTAAAAGTTCCGTGAAATAATTGCAACGATTTTTGTACAGCGTAGATTTGACCAGTTCAAACGTGAAAACTCTAAATTAATTGATCAATGCAAATCCCCCCCCAAAAAAACCCAGAATAAAACTCTTGGAAAACAAAACTTTCTCTTTCTTTAAAGTACTGTCCTCTGAATTTTCAAAATCTATTTTTAACAGATTTTATCATGAGTTATGTAAGTGTACTAAAATGTTCAAAATATTATATAATCAATCAGAGGTATGAAAAATCTAAAAATGACTGTTCACATTCTTTGTTAAATCACTGTTTTGAAGTTTTGTATGATTCAAGAAATAAATATTTCAGAATTATTTCTTACGTCTATTATGCTGAATAGGAGAAAACAAACCTTGTTGATTAAATGTAATTAATTCATCATAGTCTCATTGTCTACCGACTGTCTAGTTTTGAGTTTATTTTTAAATATTAAATGTTTATACCAGGTTATAAAGATATATGGATTAGAATATTTGAGTTTGTGGCGAAACTCAAGAAAGGGGCCGAAAAAAATTTGAATATTTAATAATAAATTGCATTGAAAAATACCTAGAGGTGACTACTGAAAAAATCTTGAATTCTTCCTAAACAAAATTTTCCAGTTTTTCAAACATTTTTTATTTTTTATTCAAAAAAATTACCTTTACTTCACCAAACCCAGTTCATGTAAATGTCTAGACCGTTGAAAAGCATTTTTATTCTTTAATTGTTCAGTAGTTTGGCCGTTTTCTAGCTTGTTTACAACTTATACACACGCTATTTCATACATAGTGCTAAATTTTTATGTTTTAGTCAGAATTTGTGATACATTTTTGATATTAAGCAAGGTTCTAAAATAAATATTTTTTTTTTGTTATTATTTTAATCATAATTTGTGATCTATTTTTTATATAAAGCGAGATTTTGATAGTTGCCAAAAATATTAATTCAAATCTGGAAAATATTTTTAATCCCCCTCAGATAAAAGAGCAACTAAATTTGATTTAAATTAATGTAAAAAATGGTAAAAAATTTAAATGGAAAACAGATATAAATTCAGTTTTTAAGAAAATTTATATTTTTCAAAGATTTAATGGTATGCGTGGCAATATAAAACTTATTGAAAACATCAAAATGTACAACCACATCGAGAAATCAGCTGACATTTTTTTCATTGTATTTGAATATCTCACCTACGTGCAGAAACGTCATATAGATGTGCAGTATTTGGTATTTTCAACCAGTTTTTAATGCTTGCTCCCATTTCTTGTAATTTAATTCAGGTTCCAAGAGGGCACCTTGGAGTGCACCTTTATACAACTGTAGTTTCTAGATTACTGTGTATAATGTAAATACTGTATGTTGCAGCTTCACGGTGTTTACCCCCCTCTCCTCCCACCCAACACACTCTTCCCCCCTTGCATGTGCATACATTCACCCTCACCCACCACCCACCAAATCCCACCCTTCAAACATTTTGAAGACGACAGATAATTCCAGAAGAATCCCGTTATTTATAATACAATATAGAATATTTTACAATTAGATCTATTATTTAAACTTAATATCTGTTTGTGTGTCTCCTCGGGGGAAGGTTTAAACAATTTAAACAAAAACTAAAACAAAAACTATAATTTTAAAAAAGTCAGAATTGTACTGATTAGTGATTACCCGGTGAAAAAATAAAAAAGAGTATTTAAAATAACATAAACATACATGATTTAGAGTTTCCACAAAATAATTAACCCTGTCACGATTTGGGCGGAGGGGGTGTTTACCACGCCAACCCCCTTAGATAACTTATAAACGGCTGACATTAGAACACTATAACTTCTTCACTTTTTCAACTTCATAGTTGTGAACAAATTTTGCTAAATTTGTTTGGAGGACAGTCAATGGCGGAACCGTTTTAAAAAAAAATCAGAAATTGTCAATAACTTTTTTATTGATCAAGCTACAGGGCTAAAATTAATATTTGTCAATAGTAAAATAATTATATTTGACCTTTTATTAATGAGCAGGCTTTGAAAAGTTGGATTAAGGATATGCATCACACTCCCCTATATCCACTGTATTTGCAAAATCATAGAGAGGGGGTTGGGAGGTTGGATAACACCCCTATGTTGATCTATATTGGATAAAATTTGCCCGATTGGTATAGGGTTAAATGCGTAAATCATGATCAATTTAGATCAAAAATTCCATAAAAATTCAATAAAGATTAAAATGAGAAAAACAGAAAAGCGAAAAGGCGGAAAGGTGGAAAGGTGGAAAGGTGGAAGGGTGGAAAGGTGGAAAGGTGGAAAGGTGGAAAGGTGGAAAGGCAGAAAGGGGGAAAGGTGGAAAGACAGAAAGGTGGAAAGGTGAAAAAAGGAAAGATAATAAATCTGCACCTGACTAAATACTGAAGAAGCTGTTTCGGCGGAACATATTGGTGGTCAGTACTACACTTCCGCCGTTGCTTGCCACAATTCACAACAACTGCCCCACGAGCTTTAGTAATAGCTGCACGAGACTCCGCCGCTTTTATCTCCGCCAATTCAAGGGTATCCCTTATATTAGCCATATCAAAACTCATATTGTTTACTTCAGGTTTCATTTTTTCAAGTTCTGCACTCCAGAGAGTTCCAATTCCTTAAAGTTCTGTACTCCTAGCTACAAAGTTCCAACTCTTGAAAGTACTGTACTTCTGAAAGCGAAGTCCCAACTTTTTAAAGTTCTGTACTCCTAGCACCAAAGTTCCAACTCCTCAAAGTTCTGTACTCCAGAAAGCGAAGTTCCAACTTCTTAAAGTTCTGTACTCCTAGCAACAAAGTTCCAACTCTTAAAGTTCTGTACTTCTAATTGCAAGGTTTTAAAGTTCTGTACTCTTCGTAAAAGAGTCCAACTTTTAAAGTTATGCACTCTTTGTACCAACTTTGTCCAAAATTTAAAAACGAGCACTGGTTCCTCCCTATGTGGAGCGCTTTATACAACTGAGCCTTCCGGGATGCACGTTACGCTCGTGCGTTCCTAGGATGGATAGATAGATAGCTGGGGTTTTATTGTTTCCAAGTTTAGACTGAATAGATAGATTGTTAATATGTTCAAGGATCACTGTTTAATTAACTAATAATATGAAGAGCTAAGTGTAGACTCCATTTATAATAATTTAACGTCTATATCAGCATATATAAAGAATACCCATATAGAAGATAGATGGATAGATTTATAGGAACATATTGCTATGTAATGCTTTGTTATTATAAGCAAGCGCAAAAAACGCGTAAAAACCCAGGAAGAGTTTTTAAGTGTTTGAATTTGCAGAGAGGGGGAAGAAAGGGGGGGGGAAAGAGAGGAAAAAGGGGGGAAGGAGAGGAAAAAGATGGGGGGAAAGAGGGAAGTGAAGTTGTGTCTTCTAAAAGAAGGTTCGTCGCGATATCAGTTTAACAAGGTTCGGAAAAAGTAATTTAGACAAATATAATTTAATCTAAAATATTGACACAAACATTTTTTTTATTTCTTTTACAAAATCTAATTTTGTAATACCAAAAAATTGCGTCATTTCTAATATTTTTTTGTCCCAAAATTTTTTTTTGGTATCCTTGGCCTAAAAGTGATTAATATAATAACAATTAATTTGTACTTGAAATAGGTTCAGCTGTAAAAATTTAAGTTTTATCTATTTTACTCAAAACTTTTTTCTTGTGGAAAAGATTTTAAAGTAATTCTAAGAGATATTCATATTTTACAAAGATTATTTCCTTCAAATTAACATTTATCTTTTTTTAATGTATTTGTGTTATACACTTAAACCCTATAATTCTTTTTTTCTTTGTAGGTAAAGATAAAAAATGTCCATATCAATTAAGTTTTCTTTTGAATGAATAAAACATTTGTTAAAATATCGTTTTTCTCCCATTTAACCCTATACAGGTTGGGGGTTCTGAATCTATGTTAAGCCTGGGGGGTAACCACCAAAAAAGTTCCTGGAAAAAAAGTTTCCAGAAAAAAAGTCCTAGTATTTCGCACTAAAAAGTCCTGTAACAAAAAAGTCCTTTTGTTAAAAAATTTTTTTAGATCTAAATATTTATTTTGTAGCAGAGATTAAGATATTACAATTGTATTACAAGTTTACAACTTTCATAAATGGAAAAACTACATTATTTATTTTCTATATAAATGATTCTTATGATAGACACAGATTAGACTTTGAATGCCAGTGCAATATTTCGCAGCTGACTCCCTCGTCATCCATTGCTGAGAAGCAACAGAACTTCCTGTAGTTATTCACCAACTGATATTTAATTTGGTTGTCTATTTTTTCATATGCTCTAATTGCGTTGTGTCTAAATGGGCAAACTGTACAATCTTTTTCTTCACAGAAAGTAAAAACTGGGTTTGCAACGTTCACAGATGGTTTTAGTTCGATTTCAAGTTCAGTTTCAGATTCTGGACCAGCTTCAGTCTCAAGTTCAGGTTCAGGCGCAGACTCAGTCTCAGGTCAGGTTCAGGCGCAGACTCAGCCTCAGGTTCAGGTTCAGGGGCAGACTCAGAATCAGGTTCTGGTTCAGGCGCAGACTCAGTCTCAGGTTCAGGTTCAGGTTCAGGCGCAGACTCAGGATCAAGTTCAGGTTTAGGCGCTGACTCAGGATCAGATTCCTTAGTAACCTTAGGCCTGGAAAGAAGATTGGTGTTAGGTGTTGATGGTGTACATATCCCATCAAGCTGGGGAATAGGGGAGGAAGTGATGGATGGAGATCTAGCTCTTTTCATCTTGGCTTTCCTATCTTCTAGTAGAGGAGGTCTAGCTTCATTCACGGGGTTCCTTACAATCTTCCATGGGCGCCCGATTTCCTGACATGGGGACTTTGACACATCCCGCAAGGGTTGTCTAGCTTCCTTCAGGGGGGACCGCACTTCCTTCAGGGGGGACCGCACTTCCTTAAG
>NW_019397567.1:17458-22819 GCF_000591075.1 Eurytemora carolleeae | reverse complement strand
TTTCCGTTATAACTATAAATCAAATGATGTTTTTTATTCACCTAATTCATTATAAAGTTTATTTAACAGTTTAAAAAATTCGAAATTGAAATGGATAGTCTAGGGAACATACTGTATTAATGTACTCTACTGCATATTATTTGTGAACATTTACATGATTTGTACACTTTGAACTCCCTTTCAGGCTGAAAGGGACTGACACAATTCATACTGAGAGAGTCTTTAAATTCTCCTCTAATATATATTCTATTCTCTATGCCTAAGGCATATTTTACATATTTGCTTACATTTGCTTAAATACATTATCTAGGGTAATTTGCTAGTTTGAGGGCTTAAAATACTCACTCTTAATCATAATTTTGGGAGTTTGACCCCCTTTGCTCTTTTCATAGAGCTGGATCTGTCCCTGAAATAGACACCTCACCTCACACTTTATCCGATTATGAACACATTAAAGTTTATCTGTTTACTAAAAGATATCCCTGAGAGCAGAAGGTTCAAAACGGTTGTTTGTTGATCGTTTATAAATTCTGGTTAATATTAGCAAGTTGTCTGGTTAACATAAGCAAAGTTGTCTGGTTAATATTAGTAAAGTTGTCTGGTTGTTTCAGCAAAGTTGTCTGGTAAATATTAGTAAAGTTGTCTGGTTAATATTAGCAAAGTTGTCTGGTTAATATTAGCAAAGTTGTCTGGTTAATATTAGCAAAGTTGTCTGGTTATTGTTAGTAAAGTTGTCTGGTTAAAGTTAGCAAAGTTGTTTGGTTAATATTAGTAAAGTTGTCTGGTAAACATTAGCAAAGTTGTCTGGTTAATATTAGTAAAGTTGTCTGGTTAATATTAGTAAAGTTGTCTGGTTAATATTAGTAAAGTTGTCTGGTTAATATTAGTAAAGTTGTCTGGTTAATATTAGAAAAATTGTCTGGTTAATATTAGTAAAGTTGTTTGGGTAATATTAGCAAAGTTGTCTAGTTAATATGAGCAAAATTGTCTGGTTAATATTAATGAAGTTGTCTGATGATATTAGCAAAGTTGTTTGGTTAATATTAGCAAAGTTGTCTGGTAAACATTAGCAAAGTTGTCTGGTTAATATTAGTAAAGCTGTCTGGTAAACATTAGCAAAGTTGTCTGGTTAATATTAGTAAAGTTGTCTGGTTAATATTAGTAAAGTTGTCTGATTAATATTAGAAAAATTGTCTGGTTAATATTAGCAAAGTTGTTTGGTTAATATTAGCAAAGTTGTCTGGTTAATATTAGCAAAATTGTCTGGTTAATATTAATGAAGTTGTCTGGTTAATATTAGCAAAGTTGCTTGGTTAATATTAGCAAAGTTGTCTGGTTAATATTAGTAAAGTTCTCTTGTAAATATTAATGAAGTTGTCTGATTAATATTAGTAAAGTTGTCTGGTTAATATTAGTAAAGTTGTCTACTTAATATTAGCAAAGTTGTCTGGTAAATATTAATGAAGTTGTCTGGTTAATATTAGTAAAGTTGTCTGGTTAATATTAGTAAAGTTGTCTGGTTAATATTAGAAAAGTCGTCTGGTTAATATTAGTAAAGTTGTCTGGTAAATATTAGTAAAGTTGTCTGGTTAATATTAGCAAAGTCGTCTGGTTAATATTTGCAAAGTTGTCTGGTTAATATTAGAAAAATTGTCTGGTTAATATTAGCAAAGTTGTCTGGTTAATATTAGTAAAGTTTTCTGGTTAATATTAGCAAAATTGTCTGGTTAATATTAGTAAATTTGTCTGCTTAATATTAGCAAAGTTGTCTGCTTAATATTAGCAAAGTTGTCTGGTTAATATTAGCAAAGTTGTCTGGTTAATATTAGTAAAGTTGTCTGGTTAATATTAGTATCTGCTTTTCAAAAATAAGAAAATAAAAAACAGCTTAATTTCACAATTAAAAAAAATATCGTTTGTTTAAATTATATAAACTTTTTGTTAGATCCAGAGTTTGAAAGACAGTTTACAAGTTGATAAATTGTCTTCATGTCTCAACCATGGACAAGTTCATGCGACTTACTGGCACGACCTTGAGACCTCGTAAAGTGCTATTGTTTTAATTTTACGCGCAAATATAAGAAAAAAAATACTTTTTAATCACATTTACAAGAAATCCAAAAAACTTGTTTGATAAAACAGCTCTACATTAAGAGGATATAAGGTATATTCCTAGAGAACGACTTTTGGACCCCCTAATATTAGTAAAGTTGTCTGGTTAATATTAGTAAAGTTGTCTGGTTAATATTAGAAAAGTTGTCTGGTTAATATTAGCAAAGTTGTCTGGTTAATATTAGCAAAGTTGTCTGGTTAATATTAGCAAAGTTGTCTGGTTGATATTAGCAAAGTTGTCGGGTTGATATTGGTAAAATTTTCTAATTAATACTAGGAAAATTTTCTGGTTAATATATTTATAAAATTTTCTAATTAATATTAGTAAAATTTTCTGATTAATAAATTTATAAAATTTATTAGTTAATATCACTAAAGTTGTCTGGTTCATATTTATGTAAATTTGCCTTGTCTGTTTGAATCCAATAAACGTCAAAACGGCTGAACCGATTGGGCCCAAACTTTTTGCGGGATCTCACAAGAGCCAAGTATTGATAAAATGTTCTGGTTAATATTTGTAAAGTTGTCTGGGTAATGCTAATTAAATTTTCTGGTTAATATTAGTAGAAATGTCTGGTCAATATTAGTAAATTTCTCTTGTCAATATTAGTTAATTTGTCTGGTTAATATTAGTAAAACTTTAAAGTTAATATTCATAAAATTGTCTGGTACAATAGCTGTAAAATAAAGTTAAAATCCACCCACACTATAAAAGTTATCGATCATATTTTCTTTTAGCTGGCCTTGAAAAAGTGGGCTTTGAACATGTATTTTTACCCTTTACCTATTCTCTAAGGACTTTTTGGGAGCGGGGGATGGGCGTGGGACGCATGCCCCTCCCCAATCAATTCATAGATTCATACCTCAAAGCCTTTATAGGTTTAAATATTTGCCATTTGTAAATCCATCTTTATTTTCGCGCAAAAATGGACAATGTGGCTTCAGAATTAGTCAAAAGTAAATTTGCTCAAAATTTCGAAAAATTGTGAAAAAATTGCTTTTGTTTGAACCCCTAATTTTGGTATATTTACCCCCCCCCCCTTCCTTCTGAATTTGAGTTTATTGTAAGTTTTATTGTGGGATAAAATGACCCTACATGAAACGTTTCATGTGCTTAGTTGCAACTATGTAGATGTACATATGAATGTAGATGAATGTATATCAACGTGAATCAATATAGTTATCACGTGGCCCAAAATGTGCAACAATTATATGTACGGAAAACCACGCGTCAAAATGTCAGCTGAAACCTAAATCAGCTGCAAATGGCTATAAACATGTTTCCAAATGTTATTTTTAAGTCTGTTTTATTTTAGTTTTTACAGTACATAATACAACAGATATATTTTTCATCAAACATTGTTTTTAAATTGCTCTTTATTCATTAATTATCTATTTTTGTTTAAAAGAGCAATTAAGGAAAAAAGTAATTGTTTGTCGAAATTGCTCAACAAGCAACAGTATTGATGTGAATAAAAACATCAATGTGCAACTTTGCAATTCAATTACTGTTTAAAACTATAAAATAATAAATAAATTTAATTGGTAATAATTTAAATCTCAGTTAGCGGCGCACAATAAGAATGAAGACGCATACTTTAAAACAGAAAAATATATTCACTGAGCCATGGGAACTCTTGTATTGTGAATATCGAGATCAATGTTTGTTTGTTAATCTGCAGATTAAGCTAATCTTTATTCAATACATGTAATTGTACCCTGAAGGGATAACTGCATTGAAGATATTAAACATTGATCCCCAAATTACAAGTGCACACTGTGGATCATCTTATTTCTTTGTCTATGCTTAAAAACAACTTATAATTTGTACTTTGAAAAATCACTTTTTTATTGTTTTTTTTTTTCTTCATAATAATTAGAAAAAAACAAAACAATTTTATATAATCAAATTTAAGAAATTTAAACAATAAATGTGAACGATAAACAGTTTTCTGATTATAAACACATGAAAATGATCATTGTTATTATTATGTAAACTTAAGCCATAGTTTCACAAAACACAACGAAAGGGTTTTCCGGATATAAAATAGAAAAACACGCAAGATGTTAAAATATTTACCTTAATTTGACGTAGATAGGTACGATCTATGAAATCAAATTTTGTAAATTTTAATAAATTGGTTTATTTTTTATGATTTAAATTAATCTAAATTTATATTATGGTTTATTAATTAACCGTATATTAATATTGAATAAACAGTTTGCAAAAGTTTGCAAAAAATATTCATGCAGTGTCGCTGTTTGGGCAAATGTGAAACTATCAGTGTAAAATAGCCTTGCAATGTTTTCCCGGTCAACAACCTTTGGATCGGGTTCACAAGACTTAACCCTGAACAAGCTGGGGGGGGGGGCGTTTGGCGTCTTCCCCCTTGTAGTTTTTTTTTGTCCTAGCACCCTCATTTTTGACACTATCACCGTGAAATTTTGTGACTTTTAATGAATAGTAAATTAAAGGTTTTTTTTATTTTTTTTTATTTATAGGGTAGGGTACAGGTCGGAAAAAAAAGTCCGGTCTGTGAAAAAAATCTAAACCTTTTTTGTGACTAAAGCTACAGATCTATATTTTTGAAAAGCCCTAAATGCATGTAGAAACATGTGTCACACTTTGAGATTTGTTTAAAACAAGAAAAATATTTTTTTTTTCATTTTGTTGACCCTATTTTAAGCATTTTTTTCAACCCTCTCTAGCATCCAAACTTTTAAAGTTATCGGTCTAATTTTCTATGACCTGGCGTTGTATAATTGGGCTTTGAACATGCATTTCAACATTATTCCTATTCTTTTTAAGGGGGGGGGGATGCCAAAAATGTCAAAATACTAAAAGTTCAAAAGTTCAAAGTAATGTAATAAATATAAACAAAAGATAAAAATATAAAAAAAGATTTAAATACGAAAAATACAAATATCCCCTTAAAAAAACATAAAAAAATACTTATAGATCAAAGAACAAATTAAAATGAATGATTTCTAAAGATCGACATGAAAAAGAAAAAAAATATTAAAATACTACGAGAATACAAAAGACTAGAATATGGAATATCAAAACATATAAAAGATTAAAATACAAAAAAATTTAATAAAGAAAACAATTCTATAACTTGTCATAAACATACCAAAATAGAAAAGTTTAAAATAAACAAAAAAAATACAGATCAAAAGTACAAATTAAAAAGAAGTACAAGATAAGACAGAAAAAAAAGAAGGGGAAGGGAAAGTTAATTAGGGGGG
>NW_019397567.1:0-17400 GCF_000591075.1 Eurytemora carolleeae | reverse complement strand
TGGTAGGGTTTTGTAGGGAAGGGGGAGGAGTGCCAAGAAAAGTATGAATATGCCGAGTAAAGAAGTTATTATTTGAACTAGTTTCTAAGCTGTAGTTTCTAAGATTTGCAAAACTATTCTGCAAAAACTCTCCCTGCAGTGTGCTCAGATCTTTCGTTGTTTTGCTAAGAATATTCTTATAGGGACTGTGCACGTATTCTTTAAGTGAGCCTTTATTTAAAAAAGTGTCAACCCAATTTACAGTAATAATGTTCTAACCTTTGTCGGAGCAAAAATCTCAAAGATATCATCGTTTTTTATCTGTAAATTGATAACTTTCAATTGTGTAAAAGCGACTTGCGGATTTACTCAGTACAAAGAAATAAAGGAAATAAGCAGACAGGATTTCCTTTTTTTTCCGCATTCGTTTTTTCATATAACACATGAAGAAGGTCATTGTTTCTATTAATGATAATCGTTAAAGACATGCTCCTCTGTTAACAATCATTATCGACAAACCTTTGTACAGCGAGGGATTGGTAGGGAAAACCTGTGGTTAAGGAAAACTAAAAATTTCCCGTAATTCGCGAATTTTTTCGTGAAATTTTGCAGAGCAGATGGTTATTTTACTCGATTGTCCCAAGGGACGTACAGTAACTTAACATCCCTCTGTTGAGGGAATCATAGGCCGATGTTGGTCAAAGGGCAGTAAAAGTATAAAAGAATTTGATGTAAAACAGAGCCTCCTGGAATTTGATGTAAAACAGAGCCTCCTGGAATTTGATGTAAAACAGAGCCTCCTGGAATTTGATGTAAAACAAAGCCTCCTGGAATTTGCTGTAAAACAGAGCCTCCTGGAATTTGCTACTACGAAATTAATCCTGATTTCTTATCATATATTTGGCTGATACAGCAACACAATAGGAATTCTAATTTGTCATTTACAAATATAAACAATTTTTAAAAAGTATCTGAACTAAGAAAAAACACGACATGTTTTATCAACACACATTATCGTTATATTCATTCATATATTCATTCATATATTCATTCATATATTTATTCAACTAAAAGGCATGAGATATTAGAAATAAGCAATCACAATTTACTATGCTGTTTGGACCCGCCTAACCAGGGTTGGTTGTTTTGAGTTGTTGTCTCTGTTTGGGTGTCTGGGTGTGTGTATGTTTGATTGTCCGATCATAACTCAGGAACCTCTGGACTGATTTGCCCTAAATTTTGATTGGGTATCTCGAGAGAGCCACAGGAATGTTCTTAGCTTGTTTTGAGATTCTAAGTTGAGTGGGAAGATAGATAAATCGTAATTTACGACCAAGTGCGGGTGAACGACGGAAGTAACTATGAGTAACATAAGCAACGCTATAGGTTCCCAAGCTGGTGTGAAAAATATTAACTCTTCAGATGAGATTTCTGTTTTTTTTACATGACAATGCTCGTTAAATAAGATTAAAAGGCTTAACATTAAAAAGGCTGGGGGGTTCTGAATATATGTATAGCCTGGGGGGGCGTTTGGCGCCCCCCCCCTCCTAGAAAAGGCCTTAGAGAATAGATATAGGGTTAAAATGCATGTTGATAACCCAATTTTCAAGGCCATCTCATAGAAAAAAAATTAGACCGATAACTTTAATAGTTTGGGTGCTAGGTAGGGTTGAAAAAAATATGCCTAAAAAAGGGTCAAAAAAGTGAGAAAAGAAATATTTATTTTAATTTAAAACAAATATCAAAGTGTGACACATGTTTCTACATGCATTTTTCAAGCGCTTTTAAAAAATAAAGTTTTTAGATCTTTAGCTTTAGTCACAAAAAAGTTATTGGCTTTTTTTTACAGATCGGATTTTTTCCGCCCTGTACCCTACTGTACTATAAATTTAAAAAATTTATTTTTTAACAAAAATACCCTTTAAATTACTATTCATTAAAAGTCACAAAATTTCATGGTGATAAAGTCAAAAATGCGAGTGCTAAGACAAATAAAAACTACGGGGGGGGGCCTCAAACGCCCCTCCCCCCAGACTTTTTAGGGTTAAAGAAATATCACATGTTTTATTGACAACGGTATAATTAAAAACTTTGATAATTTATTACTTATATTTCCGAGCCAAATTTATTTTCAATTGTAAGTTCTCTCCAAAAATGATTAGCAACTAGTTTAACAAGCTAATAATTACATTTAAACCAGTTAAAAAGAATGAATTTTTGAAATTATACAAAAAAAATATATTTATGGATTTTCAGTGTTTTATTTGTACCGTATTACTTTTGTGGTTGTTTTTATTTTTTTCGAATTAGAAAATAATATTGAACAATTCTGTTTAAATCCATAAATTGTTACTTAACATTTTAGTTCTGCAAGTTAGGCATGTATTTAAGCATTCAAGGTATGTTGCTTAATAAGCTTAGATTAACAATATACTTTGGCGCGAGTACAAAGGGTCTTGCCATGAAATTTCTATATTTGTATAATCAGTTAAAAATAAAATTGCTTTTCACAAATTTCTAAACCCTATGAAGGATGGGGGGGGGGGGGCTGTCTGTGTGCATAGAAAAGGTCTTAAGGTAAAGGTAAAAGAATGCAATTAGGGTTTCCAACTAGAAGGTAAATGATTTCGCGCAAATTTCTCATTTTTTGCGAAAACAAATTTTTTTTGCAAAAACTTTCCCATTTTGACAATATTCCGCTGCAGTCAATTTTTTTTATTCGAATTTTTAAAGATTCCACGAGTACAGCCGGGCACATCAACTACAGGGTACAGGGTACAGGGTACAGGGTACAGGGTACAGGGTGAAGGGTACAGGGTACAGGGCACAGGGTACAGGGTACAGGGTACAGGGTACAGGGTACAGGGTACAGGGTACAGGGTACAGGGTACAGGGTACAGGGTAAAAGGTACAGAGTACAGGGTACAGGGTACAGGGTACAGATTTCAGGGTACCGGGTACAGATTATAGTATACAGATTAATGGGTACAGCATAAAGAGTACAGAGTACAGAGTACAGAGTACAGAGTGCAGGGTACAGAGTACAGAATACTGGGTACAGATTAAAAGTTACAGAGTATTGTTTATACTGTATAGGGTATACAAAGTCATCCAAACAAAATTAAAGATTTTTTGACAGATGTTTATTTTTACGGTTTTAGTTTTTATGTTAATTTATGATGATATAAATAAACACATTTTTAACTAATGAACCTATAATTTAAAATAAAAAAAAACTTCAGTATATTTAAATTTAATACGTCCCACGAAACATGACAGTTGGTGAATAGCTTAAAAAGTCTTTATCCATTATTTGTTCAGTTGTTTGATACCAAAGATCACTGAAAATATTATTTGGGAGTCATGTTATATTAAAATTGATTTCGAAGTAAAGTATAATTAGGCAAAAGATTTGTTTAACTAAAAATAACTATTTCTTAAATGTCATGTTTCGTGGGACACTCTGACCTTAATATTTTACAGCAAACCTTTTCAATTAGTTGTATATTCGAATATTTTCAATTAGTTGTATATTCGAATATTTTCAATTAGTTGTATATTTGAATATTTTCAATTAGTTGTATGTTCGAATTTTTTTTTTCAATTTGTCAAACAAATCTTCCTCGTTTTTTACTTTTAAGCTAAAAGTACTTTAAAGGATTTTTTAATGCATAGTGAAGTGTAAACGACGGCCAATCAGTGTTTTAAAAAATGTTAAATGGCCCTGATTTTTTGTTTCTCAAAACCACATTTTTTAAAAGCCTTAGTTTGAAAAGCTAAAAATGGTAGCTAGTAGCGACAAAGAATGGAAATGAGGCAATTTTTCAGTGGAAAACACGAAGAAAAAGATTCGTCTCTTAGTAGTATCCCAACTATTTGATATGCTTTAATCATGTGTAAGTATAATCTTTTTTTGATAAACAACATGAGCTTCATTTATTTCGGTTACTCATTTATTTTTTAACTAACTTCAAGAAGTGTTAAATTCTAACAATTTCTTGTATTAACTCAATGACAAAATCAAAAAGTTACTTTTAGGGAAAATCACTAGCTATTTAAAAAATTACATTTTTTTGAGAAAAAAAAGTATATTTTATTAGTCCTTAATTTTGAAAATAGCTAAATTATTAGAATTTTGACTATGGTTTTCAACTCAAGTGGATTCTGTTGAAAACTTGAGAGCCTTGTAATTTCTATCAGTTTTGCGCAATTCAAGCTCAATTTCAAGCAATTTAACCCCTTTTTGTTTCCTTTGACATTTGGTTTAAGATATCAATAAATATCAAACTGAAACCCGAATTTAAACCAATTGTTAAATTCAATGATATCCAGATCGTAGCATCCTACCCTGTATTTATTAGCTTAAAATAAGATGTCCGTGATGTTTTTTGAAACAAACAAGAAATGTAAAATAAAAAAAATTACGGCGCAGTATTTTATTTTCATTTTTATTATAAGATTTTTTTTTTCTTGATATAAAACTTAATAGTCTTACTTTTCAAAGACAACTGTGGCCGGAGAAAAAGCCGATTTTTCGTTCAGAATTCGAGCGCAAAGGGACGGTCCCTCTCTATAGACACAAATTGATGTTTTTTTTCAGTATTTTGTGAATCAAAATAAATTTCGAATATAAAATTAAACTGTAGTATCTGATCGTTAATTGTAAATGTCATTATTTTTTAAATTTTTGTTGTTTTTTAACTTTCTATTTCTAAAATAACACTATTTTATTGCATTAAAAATTGTGTATTGCCTGCGTAAAAAGCTGAATTGAACGCGGCATGACAAATGAAAAGTTGTGCTCATACGCGAACAAAATCTACAAAATCTACGAACCAAAATACGAGTAATGATTAATTGATTGTCGTAGAGACGACGTCTTTGTATACATATTTTACATGTTTTAATACGAAAAACGTAAATTTCTTGCTAACTCAAATATCAAAAGTTTTCATATTTTAGTTCATAACAACGAACACATAATGACATTAAAATATAATAAATTTAAATTTTATTGGGCTGCTGTTACTGAAAAAAACATCAAATAGTGTCTATAGAGAGGGACCGTTCCTTTCCGCTCAAATTCTGAACGAAAGATCGGCTTTTTCTCCGGCCACAGTTGTATTTGAAAAGTAAGACTATTACCAATCAAGAGCGAATAGGCAGTTCAGTTTACCCTGAAATTACCCAAATAAGTGAACGGTCCCTTTAAGGATTTTAGGACTCCTCCCCTCCCCCCGCTCTCACAAAATTATACATTGCTAAGCCCAGAAATTATCTAAGCTTATTTTTTTTAACCCTAAAGTTATATTTACGGCCGTGAGGAACTTTTTATTATAAAATCGTATTTTTTTTTTTACTTTTTTAACCAACTTTTTATATAAAACTTTTGTCTTGGAAGAAATCGTTCTTTACTAAGAACAGAACAAGAGAGATGGAACCGCTCTTTGACTAGGAACGCCAAGAACGCAACGAAATGGGATGACTGTTCTTTTACTCAGAACAGAATGGAACGGTAGAGATCGCAAGATGAACGGAACGATTGGAAAAAAGGAACAAGAACGGAACGATCTAGCTGAAGGCCCTTGTTCTAGAACGGAATGAGTTCAAAAAAGTCAGAACGTGCCCAGCCCTAGTTATGGAGTGCAAAAATGTAAATAAAAAATGTTTGGGCCATTAGCTTTTTTCGGAAGAGCAATTTCCAGGTTTAGTTAGAATTTGTGTCACAAAATTCAGACTTAAATAATACAACAATATTATTATATATTGCTAAAAATTAAGAAAAAAATTTTAAAAAGTTCTTTAACCTTATCTCAGATTACTTTTTCAGCCCCCCCTCCACCAACTTCATATTTAAAATAAAATGTTGAAAGAAACTATTTTTTTTAATGAAAAATATAGGTAGAGTGTAAAGAATGAATAGCCTAACTTTAGTCTCGATTTTTCCAGTAAAAACCTCCTTTTAATCTTTTGTATTTCAATCAAGTATTTAATCATAAACCTTATGCTATCTATTCCCTTGTGGTAAAGAGTGCTTCAAAATTTACTTGATGGAACTTGGAGAAAATATATTTTCATATTTTATATATGTTTCTCAATTCTATACAAAAACAACCATATTATTTTATAAAAAAAAATTGAGGAAAAAATACATGTAATAACAAAAAAATTCTGCAGAGATATAATATATTTTTGAACATTTAAAAAAGGGAAAAAGAAGTTTTTTTTATAAAAAGTTAATGTCAACCATTAGGAGTAGTTTTTAAGAAGGAATAGAATAAAATTAACGAGATTCTTCAGGGGGGAGGGGAGGGGGAAGTTTGAGCGACAGTACGTTTAAGATTGGAGGGAGTAGCTAAAACTTCTTGATATTTTCTTTAAAACTACTCGATGATAAGTACCTTTTCTTTAGAACTACTCGATGATAAGTACCGCACGATGGCCTTCAGGTCGGTGTCCTCTCTCCTCCTCTCTTCATTAACGATCGTAAATAAAGGGTTGTCTTTAACGATTGTTAACGATTGTTACAAAAAGACTAACTTTTTAAAAACGATCGTTTTGAAAACAACCGTTTTTTAAACAATTTCCATTAAAAAACGATCGTTTTGTTTTTTGTTTTTGTTGTTGTTTTCATAACAAAATGATTAAAAAAACGATCCATTCCTAATTCCATGATATTAAGAAAATTTCAATACTATTCTTTATTCCATTTTATGAAGCAGATTTTAATATTTTTCTATATTCCATTATATATTAATAAGATTTCAATACTATTCTATATTCCATTATATTAAGTAGATTTTAATACTTTTCTATATTCCATTTTATTAGGTAGATTTTGATATTTTTCTATATTCCATTGAGAAGATTTTAATACTATTCTATATTCCATGTTATTACCTATATTAAAATATTTTTTTCTATATTCCACTATATTAGGTAGATTCAATACATTTCTATATTTAATAATTTTTAGTAGATTTCAATACTTTTTCTATACTCCATTCTATTTTGTAGATTTTAATATAAGATTTCAATTTAAAGGGAGTGTTTGCGAAAAATTAAAGGGAGTATAGGCTTTTGTCAAAACATTTTTATTGGTGATTGCTACTAATTTTATTTATGCGTTGCGTCTATCAGGAAAAAATTGTTAAAAAAGACTCATACCGAAGAAAATTGTATTATTTGACTGAGATCATAACAAATCAATTTAATTCCAAACAAATCATTTTACAACCTATTATCAACAATAATTTTTGGACACATTCATATATATTTGATAATTTATAATATTTCTTATTGTTATGATCTGAGAGTTACTTTGAAAACATTCATTCCTGTTTCGAGGATTTTTGATAATGAAGACAACATTTTCATAATTTGGAATGTTAAAAAATTCAGCGCTGGTGCTTAGAACAAGTTGTAAGTGAAAAATTAATTGAAAAAAAAACAACATCAAAAACATTATAAAATATCAACAAAATAAGAATGCTTTGCAAAATTATTAATGATAGGCATTAGAATACATCTTTTTAGGTGTAAGAGTGAAATTTATTATAACAAGAATAATTCATATTTTGAGTGGTTCAAAAGTCTCAGGTTTCATGAACGAGCTGATGAATCTTAAAAGTATTGGTCTGATGATGCACAAAAGTTGTTGCTTTTCTAACACACACAAGCCTATGCCCCTTCAATTTAGGTCAAAAACTGTAATCCAAAAAAATACAGTACTTGAGAGACATATCAATGCAATAAATAAACCCGATAAATAAATCATAAGCCATTAAAAGAGATGATACCAATTTATTTATCTAAATCATTTACCAATAAATATTTAATCAAATTTAATTAGAAATGAATAATTAACAAGTTTTTGGTCCACTCGTCCAGTTGTTCCAAGGTTTGAAAGTGATAGCGAAGAGCCTGCACTGTCGCCTTTGCAACTGGCGATGGTAGAAAAAAGACCAATAGTCACAGCTTGCTTCATCTAGGCAGAGCTGATAACAGGCTTTTTGATTTCCTACTCTATTTATTTTCCTTAGTAAGGTTAGATTAGTGATGCCGTTTTCACTTGTACATTCAGTTGGGGTGGTTGTTACAGGAGAATTTGTTGGAGTTGGTGTGGTTATAGGAGGGTTTGTTAGAGAGGTACTCGTCACTGGTGCGGTTGTTAGAGGTGGAGTTGTCACTGGAGGGGTTGTCGGTGGAGGAGTGGTCACTGGAGGGGTTGTGGGAGGAGGAGTGGTCACTGGTGGGTTTGTTGGAGCTGATGTTGGTGAAGGTCCCATTGGAATTGTCCATGTTGAAGATTGTGGTGGTGAGCATGTGTTAAGGTTGATAAGGTTGGACGAAAGCCACCCATTACTTCGAAAATGAGTAACATCAGAATAAACTCCAGGTGCATTTACAGAGGCACAACCAAATCCCCAGCTTACAACACCGATAAGAGTTGCAGCACCATTGTTGGTGGAATCTTTTGCAATTAAAGGACCACCACTATCACCTTGACAGGAATCTTTGCCTCCTGCAAGTAAACCTGCACAAAGCATGTCTGAAGTCATAGAGCTGGTATGAACTCCACAATTTGTTTTTCCATACACTTCAACATTAACTTCAAAGAGATGGGAATTTAAGGACAGACCTGACCCGACTGTGCCCCATCCAGACACTACAGCTGATTGTCCAACAAATTGTGATATAGAACCAGCATTAGGAAGACAAGCAGGTTTAATATTAGGATATGCTCTTAAATCAACAGTAGAAGATAAGACAAGAATGGCAATGTCATTTTCTGTGGTTTGACTGTTGTAATTTGGATGTTGCCTTATTTCTGAAAGAGTCTTGATGAACCGTGTTGTGTCATTGGCTATTGCAAGATTAGTATCTCCTATTAATACTTTAATTGAAGAAGCTGTTTGTCCTTCAGTGCAATGAGCTGCAGTGATAACATGCCTATCTCCTACCAATGTTCCTCCACAGCCTTGTGAGTCCACTGTATTTCCAAAAAGCAGAGCAACCTATGAATAATAACATGTTGAAAATGGTTTTAATTCTCCACTGCTATGAATTACTAACCTGCCAAGGATATTCACCGATTGTAGTTGCCCAACCACCAACAATTTTTGTAGATCCCATTGTGTTTGGAACACCACATTCTAATAATATTTACACCTGTGAAAAACTAAAAGGCATTCAAAGTAAAAATTAAAAAAAAAACTTACTGCATTGTCCTACTGCATTTTCTGGATGAACATACACATTGGTTGGTAAACTAACTAAAATAATCATTTAAATGTTAAAAACATTAGGTTAAATATTGAGAATATTTACAAAATACTTGATTCACCTCCAGGGCAGTTACTTGCACAATATCCCCAAGAAGTACTATTTGCCATATTTCCACTTGAAGAAAGTGCTGTTACACACCATGGTTTTGGATCTCCATCAGAGGTTGTACATGTGTCAAAGATTCTATTTTTATATTTGAATGGGAAAATGCATTGTGCTCCAGAGACAGTATTACAAATACCACTTGTGGGGGGGTTTGTTGGTGGTGATGCTGTTGGAGCAGCTGTGGTTGGTGCCAATGTTGGAGCAGCAGTGGTTGGTGCAGCTGTTAGAGCTGTAGAACATGCTGTAGACTCATCACCAATAGCAGACAAGCTAATCCTGTTTAAAGTTAAAAGAGCAGCATTGTCTGAAATCCCTTTTACTCCTGTGGGTGTTCCAGTGGTTGGTAATATAACACTAGGATTTGAATAGTAATTGACTCTGGTATTGTGTCCTGTTGCTGAATAAGCCAGTATGGTTCTATATCCAGTATTAGCACTTCCTTGTGCAATCATATGGCCATGCCCATAAGGATATACAGTGTTAGTTGCTACTAGTGGATCATGGTGCAACCCAATGTTGTGACCAACTTCATGGCCAAAAGAATAATACCCGACAGCACAACTTTTCTTTGTTACAGAAACCATGTTACCACTAGAAATTACATTTAGGTAAGCAATACCACAAGAGCTGAAGTCGTTTATCAAAAGAGCTGCAGCGTCTGCAGATCCTCTGAGTTCAGATGTGGAGGATTTCATGTATCTAAAGTTATTTAACATATCAGAAGAAGCTGGAACATCATCTATGGTTGTAAGCTCTGAGCAATGTTTTACAACCCTCAAGGGAACCAGGCTGTTTGCATATCCTTGATTAGTTTCTGCTAGTACTTGATCTATAAATCCTTCAATGTCAGGAGTTACAGCAAAAAATGATGGGGTATAGTAAAACTTGACAGAATATGTGTAAATAGTAGTGTTGTCAGCTAAACCTTGCCTTAAAAAGTCATCATGAACTAGTTGTGGATTGACAACTCTTTCTAGAGGATCAACGGCTATTTCTGGGACATCAACGTAATCAATTCCCTCATTGGAACCAAGATTTTGAACATCAACTTCTTTCCATACATGCCCTGCATCTCCACAATATTCCAGGGTATAGGATAATCCCGTTGATGTCATGAAATGACCATGAATGCCACCTGTGCTTGGATTATGTGTGATGATGATATTGGCAACATCACTTCCGTAGTGATATGCATTTGGGTTCCCAGCAACCATATTAAGGAATGAAACGGTAATATCTCCTGGTAATGTCAAAGTTCCTTTTCCAAGCATAGATGGGTCAACTGATGCCACATTACATGTCTTTACTTTAGCACTCATGCAGCACACTGAACTACTCTTCTGAAGACTCACAAAAACAAGGGAGTTCCCGATCACTCCTAATTAAAGGAAAGAAAATATTTATTTAATAAGACAAAAATTTGAAATTTTTTGATACACTAAAAGTGCAACAAATTATTTCAATCAATATTTGGTTCTGTTCTCTCAAAGTTCTTTTGAACCCTCACTCATCTTTACATTTTTTGGCAACCTTGTGTGATTTTACATTCTTATTTAGTTTAAATAAATAGATAGTCAAGCATGGTTGCCAAACAAATTCTTATTTAGATATGATGAAACATTTAATTTTCAACAGCTGTGTAATTTAAATGAACTCTGTTTTCAGGAAAAATAAAATTATTAACTTTTTTCTGTGCACATAGATTGGTTGATGTGATTGGAGAAATAGGGTTAAAGGAAATTTCATATGAACAACCTCATTGTCATTGATCATTCAAAGCACCATACTAAATCCATTCTTTAGCAAGACATTATGCAACCATCCCTCATCAACTGTTTTGTAATATCAAAGTATTCACGTAACAAAAAAACAAAACATATTTTCAGTTCCAATCCAATTTTTTTGTTTTATGGGGAAGAAAAAATGTTTTAATCTAAAGCATCAAATTTAGTCATTCAAAGGTTTCACATTTAAATACATTTCAAAGAAGTAGAGTTTTTGGAGACCTTTGATATTTCAACATTAGGCTGACTGATCTACCAAAAATCAAAGTTTGAAATTTCAAAGGTCTACAAAATCGGGTTGTAAAAATATAAAGGTTAGAAAATCAGAATGTGTGACCAATCAATTTCTTTTAATGCCGCTTTCTCAGCTAAATGATGATTGATTGATAGAAAATTGAGGAAAATGCAGGAAATCATGAGTTAAAATTATTTAACACATCAAAATCGGCAAGTTACACTTTAAATTCAAGTCAGAAATGAGATTTAAACTTTACATTTTCATTCAGTAGTCAAGTCTGTGAAGGTTTATTATTGAACGTTCAGCAATCTATTTTCATAAAAACAAATTGAAAAAATGTTAAAAAATGATCTGATGGCTTTTTTGCAGTATTTTGATTGATGTATGCAAAAATATCACAAATTTGATTAAAATCCTTGATTAAAAAATAGGACAGATATGTAAAACTCAAAATTTGGGACAAATTACATTTTCTTCAAATTTGGTAAAATTTAAATCTCTGTTGAAAAATAATTGGGCAACAGTATATAACTCCAATTCAACAATTTTCCAATATCCTTTCTTTGACAATATCTCTATGTTTTAAAATTACTGTAAGTGAAGTAATCACTTTCATACTTTAGATGTTGAAAAAAATAAAAAATAGGGAAAAGATCTATAATCTGTCATTTCTTTAGAACTTTTTACCCTGACGTCTGGTTTCATATCAGAAAAATTGAGCTTCCTAGCTCAAATATTTTTTGATTTATCAACCCCCCCCCCCTCCCTCCAGGGTTAATAGGGTTAAAAGTGCTTTAGAGTTTTACTATTTTTATGTTTAGTTTGACAGATTTTATCAAAGGCAAAACGCCTTGCTAGAGATTGATTGTTATAACTTTTTGAAAAAAAATTGTTTCGTTTTGAAAACGACAAAGAAAAAACAAAATTATCGTTTTTGAAGTCAATAGTTTTTTTTTAAAAATAACGTTTTTCATTTAAGAAAGCATTCATAACCTTATCTTTCTGAAGAAAAAAAATTGAAAGAAATTGTAAGATAACTCAGATTCGTTTGCGAATTTTTTTTTAAAAACTATAGACTTTAATAAAAACGGTTGCATTAAAAAATAATCGTTTTTAAAAATGATTAACAACCCTAGGCATTGTGCTCAAAATTTGACCTAGACTTGAAAACTTTTTAGATCTGTGTGTTTCTATGACTCTTTTATAGTTGCAAAAACAAGAAATGAAAGAACTTTTAAAAAATGGATCAGTTTTAAAAATTAAAAAATTAAACCTGGAAAAAGGAGCAAAAAAGTGAAGAAACTCATACTATAGTTTCTTCTAATCAACTAAACTGTTATATGAAGTTGGTTCATTTATGAATAAAATATTATCCAGATGTATATTTAGTTTTTTTTTCTATCCATAGTCCATACCTAATTATTGATAATTACCTGTGTAATCATTCATATCACAGGTGTCACAGAATTAAATGGACACCATCATAAATCATAAAACTTTTTCAAGAAATTTTTAAAAGAATTCTGATATTTTATAAATTCAAAAATTATTTAATATCTATGTAAGAATGGTCATATGAATAATTTATGATAAATCTTGATAGTAATACATAATTAACAACAAGTCTTACTAACAGGAAAGGAATGTAAAAGTATGAATCTACATCCAGTTTTCAGGGGCTTTTCAAAAATATAGTTTTTAGATCTATAGCTTTAAGTACAACAAGGTTTTGGGCTTTTCTAAATTTTTTTATCAAAGACCGGACTTTATACCTACCCTATGCATTACAAAAAAAGTGTTTTTTTTTACAAAAAAATCCGTTAAATTTCTCTTCATTAAAAATCAAAAAATTTAACAGTGAAAGTGTCAAAATTGAGAGTGCCAGGACAAAAACAATAGAAGGGGGGCGTCAAGCGCTCTTACTTTAACACTATCACCTTGGATATATAAAAAAATGTAATTTAAAGAATGTATGTGAAATGTTCAGGGTACATGGCAACACGCAGACCAGTAGAAAGGCCGGTGTGTGTTAAAAAAGAATCTAAACTAGCCCATACTTTTTTTTGTTTTAAAACATACAGAACTAAATACTTCAGTTTTAAATAGCCTTAAAAATTGATCGAAAAACAAATGTCACAAGTCTTAATATTTATCAAAAACAAAACAAAATTTTTTATTAATGTTTCTCCAACCTTTTCTTGGCATTTTTTTTTAACCCTACATGGCATCCAAAACAAATAGATTGACAACCTATTTGATCCAAACTGTTAATCGGGGCGGACATGAGACACCACCCAGGCTATTCATACATTTTTTAATAGGGTTAAGTTTTTATTAATTGGTTTCAGTGTAACATAGTATTCACTTTATTTTGTTCTTAAACATAAAATCTGAGCTAGCTGTGCTAATCCATTCCTATTAAATCTAACCTTGTAGTTAAAAATATTGTGGTTACAAAATGTACTTTTATATATAAAGAAAAATATATATATATACTTTGCTTTAATGCTGCGATGTTAATGGATTATCAGAATTAGATAAAGTTGTCTCCAAATGGTTTTAATTTAGTAAACATTTTTGGAAAACTCTTTTGCTTTCGTTTTACAATGTAAAACAAAGAAGTCTTATAGAGCCACAATTAAAAGTTTTTAAAGAAGATGTTATATATTTTAAACAAAAGTTAAAATTAAAAATATTACAGGGAAAATCATTAAAATATAGAAAATAAAAATATTGTGGAAGACTATGCCTGGCTGCATTAAACAAGTTCCACAAGATTCAACAGAATGAGATAGAACGGATACGGGGCATAGTACTGATAAATCATCTACACATGTGATATCGATATTGACTCTAGTTCTGAACCCTCTAGTAATGAGTTATAAGAAATATATATACTGGAAGTTATTTATGCGTTTTTATTAGAGTCTGACTCACGTCCTCTATAATATGTTTAGTATATGTGACCTAGAAACTGGACAAAGTTGGGATACATTTAGGATGCAAATTCTGTTTTGAATTTGTTTCATTAAAAAAATGTTTTATTTTCAATATTTATTCTATAAAAGTAGGTTGATCAAGTTTCTCATTGCTTTTATGCATGTATTGATATCACTCAAAACCCAAAATCTACATCTGATTCTAAACCAAAATCAAATAAAGCTTGCATAAGAATTGAGTTCTCGCCACAAACTCAAAATTTATAATCCTTATATCTTTGAAACCTAATGGTGTTAATCAATGCTATTTCAAACTTAGGCTATTTGATCTAACAGATATACAAAGATATAGGGAAAGTTTGTGGCAAACACTCATTTCTTTTCCTCATGTTTGAATATTTTATCCATTTTCATTATCGAATTCCTGCTCTGAAATTTTTCAAATAAATTGGATTACTTGATTAAAAGTCAAGAGAACTTTACCAACCGCATCCCAAGCTAGGGATAGCGTGGGTTCATTGTTCTGAACCTAGAAGATAAGGGAGAGCCAGGCTAGGCTAGGACAGCATCCCAAGCTAGGGATAGCCAGGGTTCATTGTTCTGAACCTAGAAGATAAGGGAGAGCCAGGCTAGGCTAGGACAGCATCCCACGCTAGGGATAGCGTGGGTTCATTGTTCTGAACCTAGAAGAAAAGGGAGAGCCAGGCTAGGCTAGGACAGCATCCCACGCTAGGGATAGCCTGGGTTCATTGTTCTGAACCTAGAAGATAAGGGAGAGCCAGGCTTGGCTAGGACAGCATCCCACGTTCTGAACCTGGAAGATAAGGGAGTAGGTCAGGACAGTCGAGTAGGTTCTCTGACCAAGCACGGTGCAGTGGAGTGGTTCGTAACATGATGCTTTCTCCCTACACTGTGTTCCTATAAACATTTGATTTTATTTTATTATTTTTATAAAGTAATCGTTTCGTGTTAATTGTGTTATATTTTTATATCGTGAAGCAAAACTGGTAATATTAATATTTAATGGAGTAGGTTTTTATTCAAATCCTATAATATGCTGAATATTATATTTATTTTCAAAACATAGAATAAAATAGTTTTTTTTGGGCGAAAATCTGGCTTTAGAGAATAACCATTTAAAAAATATGTACAATTCATACCAAAACTGTTATTTCAATATTTTCTTAAAAACACCAGCGTATTCTTATATTTATGATTTGTTTTCAAACAAACCATCAAGGGTGAAATCATTTAAAATACATAATTACAAATATACCCAGTAAAAAAAATTATAACGCCTGTACACCGATACTTTTTGATCTTTAATTTTTAATTTTTAATATTTAATATTTAAATATTATATTTTTGAAATATTTCAGGCGTTCCTTCTGTTTTTAGTTTTTAATTTCAAAATAAAACCAAAGAAATCAAACACTAAATTGCTGATAATATGGTAAACATTCATTCATTTCTTGAATATGAAATGTTGTTCGTATTTTAATAAATTTAAAGTTTTCCTCCAATTCATGCAACTTATAAAATGTTTAATTAAATTATTAAAAAGTGTAAACTAACACATTTTGATATGTTTAGACTTAAAGGGAGTATTCGCGTGTAGAGCACATTATTATTTTTACTTGTGACAAATATTAACATGAGACTTATTATATATTCTTTTCTCTAGGGCTTTAATTCCGTAACTGAATTAATAAAAAAAGTTTTTAAATTTTTGGAAACATGGAGGATCCGCATTTTAATTACTGACGTTTGAATTAATGATAATTTGAACTATTGATTGTTTGAACTATTGTTTATTCTAACTACTGACAATGAAGCCATTTCCTGTACTTCAAACAACACATTATTTACTCATTTGAACTATTAAATATGTAGTTTAAAATTTTTATACCTAATGAAAAAATATAGGTCAAACAATCATTTCAAAATAGTTTAAATTATCAAAAAATATTTCACCATGGACAAAAAAATAATTCAAAAGACCGAAAAATTGTTTAAATGAGCAAAAAATAGTTCAACACAAAATTTCAACAAAATTATTTTATATTTAAAGTTAGGTTAGGCTAAGACACTTTCTGTAAGAGAGTAATCTGTTCCTCGGTTGAAAGAACGAGCTGATGAGATCGGGCCTATAGGTTTGGCATCAATAGTTTACAAGCTTGTGCCCGTGTTGACATTGAAACCTTTGAGATCGTGCCCAGTGGTTTGGAATCAATAGTTTACAAGCTTGTGTCCTTGTTGACATTGAAGCCTTTGAGATCGTGCCCAGTGGTTTGGAATTGATAGTTTACAAGCTTGTGTCCGTGTTGACATTAAAACCTTTGAGATCGTGCCCAGTGGTTTGGCATCAATAGTTTACAAGCTTTTGTCCGTGTCGACATTGAAGCCTATGAGATTGTGCCCGTGTTTGGCATTGATAGTTTACGAGTTGTACCTGGATTGATACGGGTCTCGAAGTAGTTTTACAAGTAAGGCATTTACTACAACTGTGGTTACTATTGTTGCTGTTGTTGCTGTTGTTACTGTTGTTTCTTTTTTGCTGTTGTTGCTGTTGTTACTGTTGTTACTGTTTTCACTGTTGTTGCTGTTTACTGTTGTTACTGTTGTTAGTGTTTTTACTGTTGTTGTAGTAATTGCTGTTGTGACAATTGTTACTGTAGTTTCTGTTGTTATCATTGTTACTGTTGTTGCTGTTGTTACTGGTGTTGCTGTTGTTACTGTTGTTGCTGTTGTTGCTGTTGCTATTGTTGTTACTGGTGTTGCTGTTATTATTTACAACCGTACCCATAAAAGCCTTGACTGATCAAAAATGAAATAAGTATAAATGCTTTAAATTTTGAAAACAGATTTGTTTTAACTTCATGTGACTTATCTGCTGTAGGAATTAGGGTTTCCAGTCGTAATTTCGTTACGCGTAATTACGCGTAACGAAACGTAACACTTTCTCTCACTTACGCAGGAGCATTACGCGTAATTACGCATATATTACGTTTACGAAAGAAAGTCTAGTTTCGCGTAATTAAGGCGTAATTACGCAAAATTATGTATT
>NW_019397566.1:0-56595 GCF_000591075.1 Eurytemora carolleeae | reverse complement strand
AGGGTAGTGTTCTAAGGGGAGGAAGGGAGGGAAGGGTTGAGATTGAAATTTTGATGAATTTTGGACCAAATTTGGATCAAAGGCTAAAGGTTGGAATAAAGGAATAAAGGGATGAAGGTTGGGATAACGGTATATATATAATATATTGGGATAAATGGGTAAAGGGGAAAAGGTTGGGTTAAGGAAGAAATAAAGGTTGGATTAAATGGATAAATGTTGGGATGGAGGGATATGCATACAATGATATGTTGGGATAAATGTATATATATTGGGATAAATGATATATATATTTGGATAAATGGATAACTGTTGAAATAAAGGGAAAAGGTTTAGATAAAGTAATATAGGTTAGAACAAATTGATAAATGTTGGAATAAATGGAGATATCAAGGGATAAAAGAACAAAGGTTTGGATAAAGGTGTAGTAAATTCCCAACTCAATAAATACTTTTACACCAGTACCAATCCAGGTACAACTCAATCTAAAAAACTCCAGGGTTCTCCAATAATACCTCGGTCAGTATCAATCGGGATACGACTCAGTCGTATTCTCAGGTATCTGTCTTAGAAGATACAACTCAATCTGGAACTCAATGTTTATCGGTAACAGCATAGTCAATATCAATCCGGATACGACTCAGTCTGTATTCTTAATGTATCTATGTTTCAAGATAGAACTCGTGCTGACTCTCAGCTAGAACACTTTATCAGTATCATTCCAGATAAGACGCTTTTGTATTCTTCAGGTATCTATGTTTCAAGATACAACATAATCCCTCTCTTTAGTACACGAGGCATATAACTATTCTGTTCTGTAATACAGTACCAGTTCAGGAATCCTTCTATATTCTCAGGTATCTTTGCTTCAAGATACAACTCAATCCCTTTTGTTAATACATGAGGTATAAAACTATTCTGTTCTATAATACAGTACCAATTTAGGAATCCTTCCATATTCTTAGGTATCTATTTTCAAGATACAACTCAATCCCTGTTGTTAATACATAAGGTATAAAACTATTCTGTTCTGTAATATGGTACCAGTTCAGGAATCCTTCCATATTCTCAGGTATCTTTGCTTCAAGATACAACTCAATCCCTTTTGTTAATACATGAGGTATAAACTATTCTGTTCTATAATACAGTACCAATTTAGGAATCCTTCCATATTCTTAGGTATCTATGTTTCAAGATACAACCCTCTTGTTGATAAACAAGGAGTATAATTACTCTGACACCGTTATCAAGTGGAGTATTATTCCAACTCACATTTATTTTTATATCTATGTTACAGGTTAAGTTAATAAACGTAATCACAAGTTTTGCATTGTTATATACAAGAGCATAGTTAGGATAATCACAATACGGGGTTGAGGTAGTTATTTACAGGCGTATTTAGATTTACAGACAATGTACAAAGTAATTTATCTAGGAGTGTTCAGGTTAATAAATATGTGATTTGCTATGGTATTTATTACAAAAGGATATGTATTGGGATAACGCTTTAGGATATATTTTGGGATAAAGGCCGATATATATTCAGATATAAGAACAAAAGCTAGGATAATGGGACAAAGGTAAAGGATAAAGGGATAAACATTTTGGGATAAAGGGACAAAGGTAGGGATAAAGAAATATATATTGCAAATAAAGGGACAAAGGTCAGGATAAAGGGATACATTTTGGGATAAAGGGACAAAGGTAGAGATAAAGGGATAAACATTTTGAGATAAAGGAACAAATGTCGGAATCAAGGGACAAATGTTGGGATAAAGGGATATATTTTGGAATAAAGGGACAAAGGTAGAGATAAAGGGATATATTTTGGAAAAAAGGGACAAAGGTAGGGATAAAGGGATAAACATTTTGGGATAAAGGGACAAAGGTCGGGATAAAGGGATATATTTTGGGATAAAGGGACAAATGTATAAGATAAAGGGATTAATATTTTAGGATAAAGGGACAAAGGTATAAGATAAAGGGATTAATATTTTAGGATAAAGGGACAAAGGTATAAGATAAAGGGATTAATATTTTGGGATAAAGGGACAAAGGTATAAGATAAAGGGATTAATATTTTAGGATAAAGGGACAAAGGTATAAGATAAAGGGATAAATATTTTGGGATAAAGGGACAAAGGTCAGGATAAAGGGATAAACATTTTGGGATAAAGGGACAAAGGTCGGGATAAAGGGATATATTTTGAGATTCTGTCTCTTCACTGGGAAATCAAATCTTGAGATGAAGGGGGCGAAGTTTTGAAATAGTTGGGGGCAGAAAGCCCGTTGCCTCCCCCTAGTTACGCCCATGTATATAAATGAACTATGATCCCAATTAAACCGAAACTAAATTCCATCAATCAATCATAATTTGTAGAACAGCTGCACTAGGAGATAACAAAACATCAGTTCAGGGACTTGTCCACCAGATTATGTGCTTGTCAGAACCTGAAATTAGTAATTGAACGGAAACAAAGAAGGATGAATTGTGGAAGGAGGGGCAAGGGACAGGAGGAGGAAAAAGGGGCAGGGGGTAGTGTATTGAGATAGATTAGAATAAGAAGAAAAGAAGAAAAATATGATCTAAATATATAATTGATTAGAGAATAACAAAGCAATAATCTAAATCTAAAACTAAATATTTGTTTCTGATTCGCCACACTGCCAAATCTAATAAATTTCTTCTTTCCAATTAATTTTTGAAAAAATATTTGGACAATTTTAAAAAAATACATCTTTTAAAATCTTACATAAGGGGGAAGGGGAGAGATAGAAGAAGGAGAAGGGGGTGAGAAAATGTGAGGAGGAGGAGGGTTAGGGAAAGGGGGAAGAGGAGATATAGGAGAAGGAGATGGGGTGAGAAAATGAAAGGAGGAGGATGGTTTAGGAGAGGGGGAAGAGGAGATATAGGAGAAGGAGAAGTAGTGAGAAAATGAAAGGAGGAGGAGGGTTGAGGAGAGGGGGAAGAGGAGAGATAGGAGAAGGAAAAGGGGGTGAGGAAATGAAAGGAGGAGGAGGGTTGAGGAAAAGCATGAGAAAGAAAAAACAAACTCCTGAAATTTGTTATCGTAGTGCTCAGAACCCCTAACCCATGCTAGCTGCAACGTCTACTAGTCAGTCTATCAGACTGTCAGTCTGCCAGTCTACTAGTCTGTCAATTTGATAGTTTGTCAATTTGCTAGTCTATCAGTCTGTTAGTGCCTGTTAGTCTGCTAGTTCATAAGAATGTCAGTTTGTCAGTCTGTCTGTTTGTCAGTCTGTCTGTTTGTCAACGAAAACTTGTTCTGATTGAAGAAAGGTGTGAATTGATTGGCTGGATAGGATTCTAGAAATTATTCAGTAATAAAACAACATTTGATTTATTCATCAAATCATATTCATAAATTAGTTCATTAATCATTTTTTTGATCGATTAATCAATCAGTTCATCAATAAATTTTTTAATTAATCAGGTAATCAAAGCATTAATCAGCTTTTTAAATTATTCAATAAAAAATTCGTTAATCAATTAATTAATCAATTCATTAATCAACTAATTAATCAATTCATTAATCAATTAATTAATCAATTAATTAATCAATTCATTAATCAACTAATTAATCAATTCATTAATCAATTAACTAATCAATTCATTAATAAATTCATTAATCAATTCAGTAGTAAATTTAGTAGTCACTAATAATATTAAACTCATTAATAAACTCATTGATTAATGCATTGATAAACGCATTAATAAACTCATTGATAAACGCATTGATAAACGCATTGTTAAATTCATTGATAAACTCATTGATAAAATCATTGACAAACTCATTGATAAACTCATTGATAAACTCATTAATAAACTCATTGACCACCTCAAATCATTAATCAATTGATCAATGATAGATCCCACAAGGCAGTGTTCAAGTTAAGGAATTGCTCTTCAGCATTCAATTCCGTCAATACAAATAATATATGTAAAGGAGTATTTATTTAATTACTAGTTAAATTACCTGGCGTTGCCCGTGGAATTTTAAAAAATCGAAATTTCGAATTTTGGAGAAAAAAAATCGAATATTTGTTTGCCTCTGTCCCCCCCCCCCCAAGTACCCAAAATTAAGCCAATTAGGTCGAACCGTTTGGCGAGCTACAGCTAGCAAATATAAGGACAAATATATATATATATATATATATATATCAGTTGAAACGCAACAATCTTCTTATAACATTTTATTCATAAACAAATTGTTTCATGCTTTTATGCAATCATCAGTATGAATGGTTTGAGAATTTTTTACAGATATATATATATATGAGCAAAGAGTTTTAGAAAATAGATAGTAAGAGGTTGCGTGATTACCCAGTTAGACAAATTTTTGTCTAGGGAGTTCCACAAAAACATGACCAGGCAAAAAACGACGTAGAAACCGTGCTTTTTCATATAATTCCATTATTTTTCATATAACTCCATTATTTTTCATATAATTCCATTATTTTTTCATATAATTCCATTGTTTTTTCATATAATTTTTAAGGTTGAATTATTTCACAGAGTAAAAGACGATGCATGGAAGTCGTATTTAATTTGTCATTTTTATGGGACACCTTGTATAATATCAGGGGAATGAAGTATGGTGGTTTTTTATCGTGAAAGAGACTGTTTGCGAAAAATATGGCTAGAATTACTTTTAATGTACCTTGAGATACGCATAGGTACTTGATTGAAAGTATTTCACAATGTTTACATGTAAAAACTATGTTAGCTAGCAGATGTGTGTCTTTCTATCATTTTGCAAAAATTTGTCCCATTATTTTAGTTCCGCTGCAGTTAGGAGAAGAAGTGAAATTATAAATAATAAATAATATTATTATTAATATGATAATATCAATATAAATTATTAATAAAGTATAAATGAATGAACAAAAGATAAAGGGTTTTAAAAAAGTATGAATGAATAAAAAATGCGAAGGTTGATTGATTGATTAAATAGATTAATTGTGTTTTTGTTCCAAACATTTGAGAAATTTTCTTATTATTTCCTTTCAACTGTTTTTCAAGGGTAAATCAAGCGTTACATTTTCTATATGGTCTGGTTTAAATAATCACAAAAATAATTAACTATCTTTTTCAATCTCTTCAATTTTTTATTTTTTTTATTTTTCATACTTTCTTTCATTTTTCTTTCTTACTTTCTTTCTTCTTTCGTTTTGTTTCTTTTCTTTTAATATTTCTTTTCTTCCTTTTTTTCTTCTATCGTTTCTTCTCTTTTTCTGTTTTACTATCTTTTAGGAACTTTTTTCTATATTTTTGTTTCTTTCTGTTTCCTTTCTTGCTCTTTTTCTTTCTTTCTCCTTTACTTTTAGTCACTTAATCTTCTTTTTAACTTATTTCAATTTGCTTTTTCTATTTTCTTTATCTGTTGAATTTTTTGTACTTTCTAGCTTTTTTGCTTTCTTTTTCTTTCTCTTCTTGTGTTTTATATTTTTGCACGGTACATTATGTCTGTAAAATATTGAATAGAAAAGCCGTGGGGGTTATTGAGGAAAGAGAGGGGGTAATTTAAGCGTAGTTTTGACACACTTCGTCACTTTTGAGTAATTTATCAACTAAACACGCTGTTTTCTGTTCCACCATGACAGCATAAAGAATTGAATACTTCATATTCTACAAGTCAACAAATATAGATTATATACAGTGATAACCAGAAAACTCTGAAATAAGAAGACGACTTTTAAACTCAAGTTAGGAACTAAACTAGTTCAATGAACAGCATAGTAATTGTACAGTGTAAATAGACCCTTTTCATTTAAATTGTGCTTTGCTAGGTTACTACTAAAACTAATTGCTTTGTGACAACATCAAATACGCTTAAGTATTGCTATAATGTCGGCTTTCTATTCCATTGTTTTCTGGTTGTCACTGTATATTAACTGAACACTAAGGTTTTCAGATATAGCTTTATAGATATAGATACAGGTTTATATTTTTTAGATATTAAAAAAAATCAGATATATATGTTAAATTATAGTTTTGATCAAATATGATTATAGACATGAACATACATTAAGTTTTGTTTAAAGTTTGATACATTTTGTAATGGGTTCACTTATTTTTGTCTATAAAACATTGTCGAGCAATGTTGTGGTGTATGGCACACTTCTCTCACAGTTCACCAAAACAATGCCCTTGAACGGATACAGAGAGCACTGTTGTGGTGTATGGCACACTTCTCAGTTCACCAAAACAATGCCCTTGAACGGATACAGAGAGCACTGTTGTGGTGTATGGCACACTTCTCTCACAGTTCACCAAAACAATGCCCTTGAACGGATACAGAGAGTTTGCCATAAAATTATTCTAGGCAAAGATTATGTTGGATATATAAGTGCATTGGAGTCCTGTGAACTGGAGACCCTGGAGTCAAGAAGGGACAAGCTATCCCTCTCTTCTGCAAAGAAATGTATTAAATCTTCAAAACATTGTCATCTCTTCCCTGCTGCAGTTCACCCACATGAACATCAACTACGCCACCAGGAGCAGTATCATGTTAATCATGCCAGGACAGAAAAATATAGAAAATCTGCTATTCCTCATATCCAGAGACTGCTGAACCGATAATCTTTTTGTTTCATAATTAACTGTTAATGATAATCACTATTTGATTGTATCACAATAAATCGTTATTTATTTATTTATGTATTTATTTTTTTTGTAAAATATATCAAACAGGCATGCAATGGTTTCTTTAAATCAAAATTTGATACTTGTGACTTTGCGCATAATTCGTCGATTTTTCTGTTGCCAATATTTGGGTTAATTTTATTTTAATTCAATTCTTTGAACGTTTTGTGATGTTTGACTGGTCACTGTTAAATATTTCATTTAGCCAGTTTTGTTAAATTTCCTAATGTAAATTGATTCAGTTTTGGAACTTTTTGACCTAGCTCAGTATAACACATTTGACTTATATTGCTTCTTTGGGGTAAATAAATGATAAGTTGCGGGCAAAAACTATAAAAATTAAATCTAAAATTTTTAGCTGAAGTTGCATTGTTTCAATTTATTCCCTTAGTTACTGAAAAGTATTTAGCTTTTTTTCTAGGAAAGTTTGAATAGTTGAGTAATCTTAAACTAAATAGTTTGTTAGAAGTTGGGAAAAAAAAACTGATAATGCAATTTTCCAAGCTACAGTGTATTTGAAGTTGATTTTGTTGGAGAGCAGGGCCTCTTCATGTGGTTGTAAAGCCAGCCTGGCGACTGCTAGGATGTCCAAAAAAAGAAATATAGATTTGTCAAAATTATATCATCTTCTATGGTCTAATTATCTCTAGAAAACTGTTAATATTAAAATTCAAAAAATAAATTTGTAAAACAGACGTTGATTTTGTTGGGTCAAGGTAATGGGAACGTTATTAATTCAAAATTTTGAAGAAAAAAAAAATTGGACTTGAAAAGGCAAGTTTTTACATTCTTTTTAATATTTTTTAAAAATCTTAACAATGGGTTCACACCCCGCCTTACCTCTCACTCGTCCACTGTGAAGATAATTTTAACAAGGGTTTACCTCTTACTCAATCCAATGTGAGAATAATCTCAACAATTACCTCTCACTCAATCCATTGTGAAGATAATTTTAGCAAGGGTTTACCTCTTACTCAATCCATTGTGAAGATAATCTTAACAATTGGGGTTTACACCTCTCAACAATTACCTCTCACTCAATCCATTGTGAAGATAATTTTAGCAAGGGTTTACCTCTTACTCAATCCAATGTGAGAATAATCTCAACAATTGGGGTTTACACCCCGCCTTACCTCACATTCAATCCATTGTGAGGATAACTTTAAAAAGGGGTTTACCCCGCCTTACCTCACACTCAATCCATTGTGAAGATAATCTTAACAATTGGGGTTTACACCCCCGCCTTACCTCACATTCAATCCATTGTGAAGATAATCTTAACAATTGGGGTTTACACCCCGCCTTACCTCTCACTCAATCCATTGTGAAGATAATCTTAACAATTGGGGTTTACACCCCACCTTACCTCTCACTCAATCCATTGTGAAGATAATCTTAACAAGGGGTTTACACCCCGCCTTACCTCACACTCAATCCATTGTGAAATTAATCTTAACAATTGGGGTTTACACCCCGCCTTACCTCTCACTGAATCCATTGTGAAGATAATCTTAGCAATTGGGGTTTACACCCCGCCTTACCTCTCACTCAATCCATTGTGAAGATAATCTTAACAATTGGGGTTTACACCCCGCCTTACATCACACTCAATCCATTGTGAAGATAATCTTAACAAGGGGTTTACCCCGCCTTACATCACACTCAATCCATTGTGAAGATAATCTTAGCAAGGGGTTTACACCCCGCCTTACATCTCACTCAATCCATCGTGAGAATTATCTTAACAAGTTTGTAAACTAAATCTGCCTTGGTAACATACAAAGCAAAGGAAAACATTTTGGAGAATTTAGACGACTTTAAAAGAGAATATTAATTAGCTGAACCCTCATTTGAAAAATTTACCCTTTCTTGTTGTAAGCGCCTCAAAAAAATCTTCATAATCTCAAAAAAATTTCCAGGGGTGGGTAGTATTTAGAAGAATATAAAATAAAATTACAAATATTAGATTGAGAACACAAACTAGGATACAATCGACGTCTTTTCTGACCAAATAATTCCACCTTTTAAACATAGTTGATCCAACCCCCAATAAAGTTGGCTGCAGCTATATAGTAATTCCACTTTTTTTAAAATTATCTTGGTTAGCCAACTTCAGTGCTTGAAATTTGTTCCTGCTGACATTAAAATTTAAAAAAAAAATTATTTTATTTTTAAATCCCTGAATTCTTTGAAAAAAAATCAAGGATCTCTGAATTTTCTAAATGAAGGATAAAAGCTAGATTAGAACTTAGAAGTATACGGGGAAAGAAATTAGAAATTGGTGTCTCTTTTTGGCAAAACTGTTAATCTGCTGTTGTTTTTTATTAATGTAAACTATACAGCCGGACCCCTAAAACTGTTGCATAGGAAGACGACTGAAGTGGGGGGGCGGCGATATTTTATTTCTAGGGGCTAGGGTGGGGTTAAATAGGGCTAGCCCCCTCGTGAAAAATTTTCAAATAAAAAGCGCTGTTTTTAGGATCGGCTCTGTGCTCAATAATATACCAAATTCTTATAATAACCATGGCTTGTGTTGAAAAAATATATATTTTCAACAGCTTTAATATGAAAGACATGAGTAAATTAACTTAACATGTGCGCGAAGCGCCAAAAAATGTCTGTTCTTCTAGTGTCTTTTCATGTATTTCAGTGGGTGAAATATGCTGAGAGGGGGGGGGGAAAAATTTCGGTTCGCCCCCCTCCCAGTTGCGCCACTGGACACATTTCATGTTTCAAAGCTAATAATCAAACATGAAACATTAGATTGATTAAATGTAGTCCTATTATTCCACAGTTTCTGGACTTCACTGTATCAATCACAAATAACTGAAAAGTCAAGGAAAAGAAAATTGTCTAAATTTTGCAAAATGGTTCTCCATCTTCTAGTTTGGTTAGTATGAGTCAGAGAAGATATAAACTCACTTGCCCGAAAGAATTGATCTTAATCACGATGGGCGTATTTGGTAGGGGAGAGGAAGGGGGGCCGGGAGGAAGGGGGGGGGACTCCAGACGCTGGTTTATGAAAGGAGAGGGGGAATTATGTTGCTTTTCATACATTGGGGGAATTTGTAAGAAGCTAAGAAATATGTAATAAGAATGGGGAATGGGGATTAAATATTGATTACTAGTAATTTCTTTTCGTTTTTTTTACAGTGGAATACATCAGGGTGGATGATAGTTCTCTACCTTTGTGCTCAGTTAGCTGTACTGTACACTTGCAACTGTTTACTTATATTGATATACTATAGGTTAGGCCAGAATCAACTAAAAAAAAAAAACGAAATATGCAGTACGCTCTTGGTATAGTTTATGGCCTATACAATTAGTAAAGGATTAGCGTACATCATCCACTCTATACACTATAACCTCGTTGGAATACATACATTTGTGGACTAGGAAGACGACATTAACTGATCCATTTCACTTACTAAGTTGCTTTTTTAGCTATGGACAAAAATATTTGTTTTATAAAAACAAGAAATACACATATTACATGTCGTCTTTATATAACATATCTTTCTGGGCTCTACTGTACCTTGCTAATTTTTCGTATTTGTATTATCTGTCTGATTACGGCATAACACTCCAATATGACTAATAAACGGAACAATAGTGTTATGTAAAAAAATACTTTTCAGATGCCTTTTTCCAAGGTTGTAATGCAAGGAAAGTTAATTGCGGTTGTGTAAACTCTGCGTACATATTGAAACCAGTTCTCTTTGGGCGGAATTTGTAAACAAGAATAGATGCATCAGTGTTCGTTTAGTATCCGAGGAGGTTAAAAGCATTAAATTTTGATAATTTTGATAATTCACATAATAGTTTCCTATGACCAGAATATTTCACTGATTTTTTTATGTGGAAGATGGATCCCATGTCAGGCTGTAGCATCCGTCTTGTGTTTACATTACCGCCCAGAGACAGTACACTGCAGTACACTTCTGAATTAACTTTCCTTGCATTACATTCTTGCCTTTTTCTAGGATTATGAGGATTGACGTAGAAGAATGATAATAAATATATAAAAAGCACGTTGAAGATAATTGCACATAAGATTGAAAAATTGAATGTTTTTAATAAGTTAATTGTAGATCTATTGAGAAGAACGAAATTGGTATGAATTTTTTATATGTAATAATTGTGACCAGAGCTGAAAACTTTAGAATGCGATATCCTTAATCACGATAGCTTAATCTGAGTATCCAATGGACACACTTTTGATTTTCTTTATAATCCTCTTTTTGGATATCCCTATACTGTATAAAAGTTACGTTTTTGATAACAATTACAGATACGATGCTATATCGATTGGACTAATATCCGATTGAATTTAAATCAGCTGTTCACAAGTCGGCTTTTAGAGCATTTAAACAAATATAAATTTTACCATGTTAATATGAACTTTTTAAAAAACATATGTTATCACATTTTAGGACATTTATAATTTTAAACGTTAGTCTTAACAAACATTAATCCAAAATTTACGTTGGTTCAATCGATGTTTAGTTCAATTGATATGACACCATCAACACCAGAAATAGAACCATTTTTTTAAGTTAATGAGTACATATTAACATGACACGCTGATTGGTTAAATTTCAAACTTCTTTCTTGGATATCGTATTCCAATAATCTAGGGTTTAGTAAAACCAGGAGTTTAAGCATTAATCTTGAAATCCATCATTCTTAAGTTTTCAGCTCAGATAGATTTTTCTTATCGAATCAAAACTAGAGGAGCTACGAGGTCACAAAGTCGTAGCAGTGGTGTCGCATACAGTTTACCTTCTCGTTTACAGGTTGTCAGCTGCTAAAAATAAAGAGAAAAAGAGCGAATTTCTTCTAAGTACTTAAAAATGATCAATTTAAAAAAAAATATTAATAAACATCATATTATTTCATTTCAAATATAGAAGTAAATACTGTGTACATATAAATCCACTTGTATCTATTTATCTATCTATCTCTCTATTTTTCTATCTATCTTGCTGTCTATCTCTTCAAGGAATATTTCCACAAGATTTCTTACAATCTGTAATAATTTCTAGAACTAACAAAGGATTGTATTTTCACGAATTATTATGTATTACACAAATCCATTTAATTCCAACATTCGTCAGATTTATAAATAGCATATAAATCCTTTATTTAAAGCTGACTTGTGCTTTTATATTTTTACATAGATTAATTAAAATAACATATAGAACACTAGATGTCGTCTTTTCATGATCTATGTGTGTTTCGTTCACAATAACCCGAAGTCAGAAGCCTAAAGGAGTTACGCGTAGTCGGCGTAGAACAGGCTCTCTCTCTGTCTTGTAATTCTACAGAGAGAGAGGATGTTTTATTAATGCCCTTTAACAAATAGCTCTATAACAAATAAATTTTATTTAAAGAGTTAGTTAACAATTATGAAGGGGGGGGGGGGTAATCCTTTTTTGCCCCCCCCCTTGTATAAAATCTTTAAATATCTGTTTTAATTTTATCAATAGTTAACCATCATATCGTCGAATGTATCATCCATTTCATTAGCAACCTTCTGCACTTTCAACTTCTGCCGGACAATGTCGTCTTCAATCTCATCAATTCTAAACAATTGTTGTCAAATATAAATACTTTCCGGTCAGAATAAATAAAAATAAGAAGTTAAATTTTTAGATTAACAACGGTATCCTTTAAACCTGATCAAGGATGACGTAAATATTGTAATGGAGAAAATATCGTCTTCCCAACCAAGAAAAAAATCCTCCAACAAGATGAGATAAATCCACAAACCAGTTGGTTCCAAGAGAAGAACATGATTTGTCATCCTTGTCGTGAATCGGACATGTCACTCTATTATTGGAGAGTTACATAAGATTTCGGCTGCACCACCTTTTTGTTGTCTTTTTGTACAACCCCCCCCCCCACAACCTCGTGAAACATATATCTACTAAAACATTTCGTTCGTTTTTTTCAATCGTTCAAAAAAAATTGAACTTGTTCGTTCCCGAGCTCATCGTTCCATTTCCATCTATTTTGTTCGTTTTCTCACTGAACGATCGTTCTGTAAAATCGTTCGTTCAGTAAAAACGATCATTTTTTAAATGTTCGAAAAAATCGTTTGTTCAAGAAATAACTACTGTTTTTTAAGTTTGTTTAAAAAATCGTTCTTTCAGTAATACGAATACGACTATATCGTTTTTTCCAAATCTTTTTAAAAAATTCGTCGTTTAGTAAAAAAGCGATAGTTTTTATTTAAGTTCGTTCGAACAATTTTAAATCGTTCGTTTTAAAAAACGAGAATTTTTATTTCTCTGAACAATTATTTCGTTTGTCGATCGTTCGTTTTTTTTCTGAACGACACCTTTTTCCACGAAAAATTTCGTTCGTTTTCAAAACTTTTGTTTGTTTCCCAGTGTGAACTGTATATTCTGTAAAATGCATTGTCTGGGGATGTTTTGTAAACAAACATTGGCTGCAGCAGATTTGGCAAGAATACTCATTTGTCATTATTTTCCTTATAAATCTTCCATCTTTATAAACATTTATACTAATAAGTGTGTCCCAATAAACATAAAAAATGAAAGACAATAAAATTGTTTTTTTTAGTTATATGATTGTATCCGATTAACGTCTCTATCTGTCTGATTGGTTTGTTTGTCAGTCTTGAAATATCCCCCCCGCCACCAGGCGCCTAACTGCATGCCTTCTTTAAGTTCAATACTTGTTTTTCAAAACTGAATTGTTGTTAAAATTAGTAAAAAAGAAAGCATTCATAAACTAATATTTCAATAGGTTTTATACTGTTATACAGGGTGTCCCACGAAACATGACAGTTGGTGAATAGTTAACTGTATTAGATTAAACACTATTTGAAGTTTATTGCGTTAAAAAAAATCTTTTACTAAAATATATCTTACTTTGAAATCCATTGTACTATATTATATGACTCCAATATAATTGTTTTATTATTCTCTTTGGTATCAAACAACTTAACAAATTATGGAAGAAGACATTTTAAAATATTCATTAACTGTCATGGGACACCCTGTGCTTAATTCTTAGTATCTAATTGTAAAAATAAATAAACAGTCATGCATGAATTATGGAGAAGAGATTTAAAAAGCTCAATATATCTATATAATTAAAAAACTAAATAAATGCAACATTCCATTATTAGTAGATTTAGAAGACGACATTTCATAAATTCTTTAATGTATCCTAAGTTCTGATCCAACCTGTGATTTAGTTTGTTTATGTTCTTTTCCCCATATTCTTGTTTACGGTCAGCTCCCTTTAATTTCACCATCAACAGCTTTATCTCAGTCTAAAGGTTGAAAAATTAAATAGATATATATTATAAATAAAAAGGGAAAATCTAATAAATCTTGCGAAAATAAAGAGACAATTAGTGTATTATAATGAGATATAATAAAACCAGACATGTCCCTACAGCCGGATAAACGGCTGGACCGAATGGGATGACATTTGTTTTGGACATAGCGGATAACATAGCCTTGACAAAAATACGAATTATTTTTTTTCTACAATATTTAATTTTCTTTTTCAAATTTTTTTTTCAAAATGATTTTTTTACGGGCAATTCCGGGTTCTTCAGCGAATAAGATATGTAAATTCAATGCTAAAAACTAAAGGGAAAGTCCAACCAAAAACTATGAAATAAAAAAGGGACGATCAGCGAAATAATACAGAGTAATAGACAATTTCAGAAAATATTGGGAAAATAAATCGACAATTATAGAAATAATAAAAGAATTATGAATATTTAAAATGGTCTTTAGGCGCGCTACAGTTGTGGTTTATATAAATTTGAAAAAAGAAGTAATTTTCTAGAAAGTCCCCCCCTTCATTAAAAAGATGTACATGAAATATATATATATGAGTTAATTTATGGGAGGGGGGGGGGTCCAGAAATCGTTCTCTAGGATTGAAAGTGAAATGGGTCGGTTTACACTGCAAAATTATCTCATGTTCATCGGACTATTTAAAGCCATAACTTAAGTATAAAAGTCATCTTCTTATATCCGAAGTTTAAGCTGGTTCTCACTTATATGATGTTGTTTTACAAATTGCTTGAAATTAACTGAGGAAATGGATCTGTTTGCACTGCACAATTGCTCTGTTTATAGTCATAATATATAAGTCGTCTTCATATTCCATTGTTGTATGGGTTCGAACTTCAACCAGAATAAAATTGAAAAAAATCCGTGTTTGTGATGGTTTTCCTTGTAAAAAAAATGTTAATTTTAATGATTTGTTTTAATCAAAATACATTTGATATACCTGGAACTTTTCCTCTCTCCAGAGCGCCTTTTCTTCGGAAACCTGAGGTTTAAATTAATGAATTGCAAGAATTAGGGAAGCAAGTTGCAGATAGTGGAACTACTATTGTCCAATCATTGCCAGCAGAAGCCACATTGATCTTGCCAGCCTACATTTGTTGCATAAAAATTGCTACGTCGACTTTTCACTGGGTAGTCAAGACTGGTCGGTACAAGAGAACACATATACAGGACCACTACACTAGATCGGTAAATCCTTGTTCCGGTTTGATTGAAGCCATGTGAAGTATTTACTCGTACCGGGCAGTCAGTTGTACCCAGAGTGTATGTACCCAGCACGTTTTATGTACAAAATATTGGCCATGGAAGGCCAGACATGAAAACTAGCTTTAACTAGCTCACCTAATATTAATATTTATTAACTCATTATGTTTAAAAAAAAATTAGAAAAATACTTAATATTTTAAAATAAATCCGACCTCAAGGGTTTTCATATTCTCTCCGATCATTCTGAGTTCCTCTTCTAGACTGGAAACCTGGAAATAAAACATCTGATAAAGTATTCGCAAATAATCTTTTAATTAAAAGCACCTTTAAAGGACTGTAAGCGTAATTTCAAGTGACCTTCCATTCACTGTCCGATTTGCAACAGTACCCTTGAAACCTTCATCTCATCAAAAATGTGGAAGAAAATGTCGTTTTACTGACTCGGGACGTGTTTATTTCTGTGAATTTGTCTATTGCATGCTTAAAACCAAGAAATGAGAGAAACCGCGACATAGCAATAAACAGTTTGAAGAAAGGAAAAAAAACATTGGTATTCTTCATACTTGATCAGACAAAGCGTTCAATGGTACCATTGTAAATCGGCCATTACCCTCTGTGCATGGAGGGTCACCTGAAATTACGCTTATAGTCCTCTAGGAAAGTCAGAAATCAATTAAAGTCATTGATTAGACAAAAATCATTCTTTATTATCTGCTATTTTTTTCTCACACTCAGGGCCATTATGGTGATTTAAAGAACTTTTTCCAAATACTGGACTGACTTTTAATCAACAAGAGGCTATGTAAGGTACAGTACGTCGAAGATATGATCCTCTTCTAGCAAAATTCACGTGTCTAAGATAATAGAGAGATCTCATTCCTTACATCTTTTTAAGACCAAGGAAAAGCATAGTTTTTTTAGTTTACTTTTTGCATAGCTAAATACTCCATCTGTTTACAACTTTCACAATTTTATTTAAGATCGCATAAAATGGAATGTTAAACTTATATTACGTAACTTTAAAATTAAAAACTTTGATATGAGTGATTAAGGAGAGCACCCCCGGCCGAGCCTCCGCTATGATGCAGTTCAAATTTTATACCAAAGCTTTTTTATGCGAGAAGGATGATATTAAGAAAACAAAATCTAAAATGAATTCGTGTTGATTGATAAAATCTTTGATTTAAGAAATACCTTTTTTGTTGATTTAAAAAAAATCTTTTAAACAATTATTTTGCATTACAGATTTTTCTAAATACTAGCTGAAAGGCCCGGCGTTGCCCGTGGATAAAAAGAGAAATTTTTGAAAGAAAAAAACGATTTTTTAGCCTATAACACCCCCCGGCCACCCATGAGTGTCCACAAAAATTTCAGCCCAATCGGTCCAGTCGTTTGGCCGGCTATAGGCAACATATATACGATTGTTTTGGTATATAGATAAATAATTTTTCAAAATAAGGTTAAGTTTAAATCAAAGATTTTAACAAATTTCTTAATATCCTCTTTTTCATAATAAAATTTTAGAAGTTTTATTATGAAACTTATACTGTATAGCGGAGGCTCAGTGCTGCATAACAAATCTAAGAGGCTCATGGCGGTCGGGGTTCCCTCCAATGCGTGATAAACGAAAAATTTACACTTTTTTTAGTTTACCTTTCAGGCACCTCTAAAGTCTGACCACGTCAACCTTGTTGCACCGGCTAGTCCTATTGAGTGTCTGCTTTACTTACCCAATGTCCGGGCGATACAGTACAAACTGGGACCGGAAACGTTGACCCGGCTCGGAAATTCAAATGTACTATACGACTGCCCGTGCATTTTTATAACTGAATTTTCCATCTGTTTACAACAATAACTTAAGAATATTCTTTCCCAATTATATTTGAGATCGCATAATGTAGAATTCATATTAATATTACTCTGGGAACCCAACGTTGTCCAGGTTTTCATAGTTACTCCCACCGTTTACCCGCACTTGGTTGATTTTACCGGGAAACCAAATTTTCTGACCCACTCAACTAAGAATCTCAAAACCTGGCTGAGCTAAGAGCATTCCCGTGGTTCTTCCGAGTTCTCCAATCAAAATTTGAGAAAAATTGGTCAAGAAGTTTTTGATTTATGATCGGACAAACAAACAGACGGACATACAATAAACAGAGATTACAACTTTATATATATTTAGATATTAGAGGCACCGTGGAGCTAATCTTTTCAGAACAATTGCATTCAAGTTTGAGTCCAAAGAGAATACATAGTTTTAGAGTTAGCACCAGCAGTTATCAAAGAGAATACATAGTTTTAGAGTTAGCACCAGCAGTTATCGAAGAGAATACATAGTTTTAGAGTTAGCACCAGCAGTTATCGAAGATTTTAAACAAAATAGTAAATATTTGCTGTGTTTTTGTAAACATTTGCATGCTAACTAGTTAACAACAAAACTAACTTTCAATTATGTTTTCTTTATTTAATTGAAAAGTGTTAAAATACGGGTATTGTTATAAAAAAAATTGTTCTTAATTTCTAAATGCTCAATTGTGTACACTGAAAGAGGTTCATTTTTTAACTGGAAGATTTACACTTAATCTATGTGGAAAAAAAAGGTTTTTGTTTCAATATTTTTTCAGATTATTTGTATTTTTGTTGTGCAATGCAAACAAACCCCACTTTTTTGTGACTGTGGACTGTGCAGTGTGCATTGGGACGCCTGAGAATTGTGTGATCGTTAATTGTAGCTTTGATTTATGTCCCGAATCGGTTAAAATGTTTGCTGGGTAGCTCTCGATTTTTTATTTCTCTATCAACAAGAATGTATACAAACTACAGTACAATTATATATATATATATATATATATATATATATATATATATACTTTTATCCTCTGTGTTATGTGAGACTAAATGTTTATGTTTACATTTAAATCCGAGAAAATGATATTTTCACAACAAAAGGAACTCTAGCGGGGTATTCAATTTTAAACCCCAGGAATCTATCTATCTTTCTATCTTACTTTCTTTCATTTATCTATCTATGTATTTATATATATACATATTTTACCCCGGGAACTTTTCCAGTTTTGATTTGCTTTTGTTCAAATAGAAACATCAAACTTCAGTGTTCAACTTGCCTTTCTATTTATCTATCTATCCATCTATTTTCAACATATCTATTTAACTATCCATCTATTTTCAACATATCTTTTTATCGATCCATCTATCTATTCATTAACAGAATTAAGTAGAATCATGGAGGAAAAGGATATATGAATCAAATCACACAAGACCAAACCAGGATAAGGAACCAGAGACGGAAAACAGGGACAAGTGAAGATGATAACGGCATGGGACAGAGGTAATAAGAAAGCAGAACAGTACGACAAAGTCAGAGCGGTCAGTTTAAGAGAAAGCAGAACAGTACGACAAAGTCAGAGCGGTCAGTTTAAGAGAAAGCAGAACGGTACGACAAAGTCAGAGCGGTCAGTTTAAGAGAGAGTGAACCTGTAGCGCCAGCAAGAATAGCGGTCAGTTTAAGGCAGGAATAAGACAAAGAGAACCAGTCTTAGAAAATTCACAGAACTAGGAGGAGGAGCAAGACAATTTCTGCAATGATGTCACACATAGTAATGTTGTTATCATGGTTCTTCTGGCAGGTTTGGGTTTGGAGAACGCCTCAGACTGAAAGGAAAACAGCCACCGTATACGGGTCCATGACAGTGAAGACATAGGAGAAGCAAATCCTATTCTGGGTAATCAACAAAAATATGAAAGCAGAACGAGTAAAAAGAATAATGAGATAGCTGAGACAGAAAACAGCACATCGGATTAGCTGAACCACAGAATACTATGATGGCCGAACTGTCAGCCAACATGGACCAGACTCAAGTATAGACCTGGAGACAGACAAAAATCTGGAGAGAGAGTTTGATGTAGTAAGAAAGCAAAGACACTTGGAGTAACAATGTAAGGAGTCAAGAGGTAAAAATAAAGATGTACAGCAAGAAGAGGTACAAAAAGAAGATGTACAAGAAGAATATATATGGAAAGAACAGAAGTGTCATAATAAGTATAAACAAGAGCGCAACACTGTTCAAGTGCTTAAAACCCCCCTTAATTCCAGAACAAAAGTGTCAAGATGTTCCCAATCAGAAATGCCAAACTGAGTATGGAAAGAAGTGCCAGACTCAATACAGACAGCAGGAGATCCACAGGGAGGATCTCCTGCGGCACACGGATGGTATAAGCGAATTCCCACCTCACACCATGTGGGAAGCAAAAGTTAGCGACTTTAGCAAATGTGGGTAGAGCTGCCAGGAAAGTGATGCCAAAGGAACCGCTCAGTAAGCTTTTTAAAGCTTTACCTGACTGCACCCCGATGATGGAAGTAGTAAGCAACCAGTCAGACCATCGACACTCATGCTCATGACCTACCTCTCGAAAGGGAGTGGGTTTGGAGAAACGCTTGTGCATAAGATCTTCCTCCTGCAAAGGAGAAGATCCAACCCTCACCAAATGCTTATCGCATCGGTGCTTAGGACCCACCTCCTGCAAAGGAGGGGGTCTAATCTCACAAGTACTTTCCCCGGCTATTCCGACAGCTGTATATCATGAGGGAAGCTTACAATGACGACTGGAGGGGGCGCAGGATACTGATCGCCTTATGGCCAGTGGCCCAGCAAGCCGCTGTAACCAGGCATATCGAACGATTGCTAGTATTCAACCCAATAAGAAGAGTACGGCGAGAAAAGTGGTGTACTGCAACCTAGAAATTGCAGTGGACTCTTTTCGGAGAGATCAAGGCTACGACCCGATCATTGCTGGGGACTTTAATGTCAACATCGGCGAGGATCTTGTAAAACTTGGTGAAGGTCAGACATACGGCGCTCTTAAACGGACGGCGAAAGGGAGGATTCACCCTCTGAAAACCACCGGCAGGTGGTCGGCAAAACGTGTGGCCAGCAGAAATTGTATCTACCTATTTGACTTCAACAGAGCCAATGGGTATGTGGTGGCGAACACATTCTTCGGAAACGGCGGCGAGGAAATTGAGTGCCCCTGGTTTCATCCTAGGACAAAACTGGGGCATGTAAAGGACTTAGTCTTAGTACCAACGAGATGTCTAGCTTCTATCTATAGAGTGAGTGTTGATCATGCCAGTGCCGCTGGCAACAATGATCACTCCTTGGTGCAATTAGAGCTTAAAGCGAGGTCCTATAAGCCAGCTAGGATTGCAGGAAGAGACGTGTTGGTCAATTTCTGTAATCCCATTATGCAAAGGCATTTGCAAAATGTTCGAAGGTCGTCCGGCGGGGCGCACCAACATACCTCTCGAACAGACGGAGACCAGTCTGGCGCAAGAGGCATGGCCCGAAGGGTTCGGGCGCTGCATCTGGATGTACTACCTCAGGTGGAGGAGGCATTCAGAGCAGACCTAAGCAAGAAACTGCAGGATGCGGACGGCGAGGGATGGGAGGTTACTAAACCAATCATCCAGCAATGTCTGATCCGTGCATTCCCAAAGCGGAGTAGGGGTACACCTCCCCCTTCTTCTTGGAAGGAATGTAGTAAGAGCCTCCATCGGCTTTATGACGTCGTTAATGGAAGGAGACAGGCATGTATATTAAGTCCAGCGTCGATAGTAGCGAAAGCGGAGCTATTGAGGGCATCCTCTGCAGTCAAGGCAGAGGTGAGACGAGCAAAGACTCGGTTCGAGTGGATTTGGTGTCGCATTGCCCTTACGGGGAACAGATGGGAACGCGAAAAGGTTGTGGGAGTGCTACAGGGAAAGGTGGGGACCGTTCGTGAAAAAGAGCCAGAAGTGACTCCGGCTGAGTTTGCAACGCACTTCGGGAAGCTTTTCAGTAAGCAATCGGAGAAGCGGACACTCGGTCTAGCGAATATCCGGCATCTGCCCCCAAAAGTAGCCCCGGCCCGTGAACTCTCTGGCCCCCCAACTCCTGTTGAAGTTAGCGCGGCCATTAAAAAGCTAAACTCTTCGAGTGCGGCGGGATCTGATGGACTCACAGCGAAGGTTTTTAAAATCGGCGGAGAACCTTTGAACACTAGACTCCTAAGGGACTTCCAGGATATCTGGCCTGCTGCCGGATGTGAGAATGGAAACCCTGTGGAGGCTGCTCGGGTCTGCAAGTCATGGCAGGATGCAGAGGTTGTCACGCTGTTCAAGAAGGGGAATCCTAAGGATCCAGGAAATTACAGGGGTATATTTCTGTTGGAGGTCGCCGGGAAGATCTTGACTAGTGTGGTGGCTGAGCGATTGTCGAGACTAGCAGAGGGATGGCTAAGTGACTCACAATGTGGATTTAGGAAAAAGCGTGGGACGCTTCACCAAATTCTACAAGTGAGGAAGTTGCAGTCGGAGGTGGAGAGGGCTTCGGTCGAGACCGCAGCATGCTTTGTGGATTTTAAAAAGGCTTTTGATAGTCCTCCTAGGGAGGCGATATACGAGGTACTCGATTACATCGGGTGCCCCGCGGACCTACTCGCGGTGGTTATGGGCTTGCATCATGACCCTGAGGGGAAAGTCCGAAATTCGGATGTCCTCTTTAAAGTTTTACGTGGCGTGCGGCAAGGTTGCACCTTAGGCCCGATCCTCTTCCTCCTGTTGTTGGAATTCTGCCTTCGGGCGGCAAGACTAGCATCAGGGGTAGACATGGTTTGCAGGAATAAAGCTGGTTTTGCATGTCCAGCTGATATCTTGAACCTGGAGTTCAGAATCCAGAACGGGGCTTTCGCGGACGACATCTATTTGGTGGGACCAATAGATCAAGTCCAAGAAGACCTGAACCGTCTGGATGAAGTCTGTGCGTCGATAGGTCTGGATATCTCCTGTGGGAAAACCGAATGGCTATGGCTGTGGCAACGAGACACCACCCGGGAGGAGTGTAGAGGTAGGGTAGACTGTTGCCGGAGGCTTGTACTAGGTGGGACAACCATCAAACATGTGCGAGTCTTTTCCTATCTTGGGTCGTTGATATCTGAGGAGGGAGGCGTGTCTGCGGAAGTAGACCGTCGGTGTACAAGTGCGCGAAACTCACTTCGCCAGTTATCGCATGTGTGGACCTCTGCGATTCCGAGACTCAAGAAATTGAGTGCTTTCACATCACAGGTTTTACTGGGCCTATTGTATGGATGTGAGACCTGGAATATGAAGCGTGTGGACTACGACAAAATTGAGGTATTCTTGAATGAGTGCAGGCTTAAAATTCTGAACCGTCCGAGGTACTTAGATGGAGTTGTCTTTCCTAACGCCGAATTGCACAGGTGTGTAGTCTTACCGTCGGCTGTCGAGCTCATAGTCCCACGGAGACTGGGTTTCTTACTCAACGTAATAGCCCACGGGCATTGCGAGGGTGCCAGGAGGATGATTTTTGCTGAAGTAAAATCGCCTGTGCAGGTTCGCTCAGGTGCGGACAAGGATAACCTTGTCAGGTGCATGAGGGCTGAACTGGACTTTATCGTTGATGAAGCAACGAAAACCTGTGTAAGTCTCTCGGGGAGAGCGGATGCAATCCTGAGGAGTTGCCTAGAATCTAAGGAGCGGGGTAAAGCTTTGTTTGAAGTCCTGACAAACAAGGTGGAGACAGTCAACAGTAGGACGACCAAGTCGCTCATCAAAGAGCTTCTTGGGGCCTCCCGATCTGCTATTGGGAGGCGCAAGGACAAGGAGGGCGACGTTGGTGCTGCCCCGGGTAGAGTACCTTCTCTACGGCCGAAACCACTAGCTTCTTTTCAGTGTACAGAGCCATCATGTCAGATGGCGTACGTTGAAAAGAAGGCGCTGCACAGGCACATACGACTCTGTCATTCCGGAAAGGGGAGGGAAGAAGTGTTATTAATCCCACACTTGACTTCGGCAGCTACTGAGGACAAACCGTTCAAATGTAGCCTGTGTGAGAAGTCATATAAAACCATGGGCTGGCTGACGAGACACCTAGGTCAAGCTCACGGGGAGTCAGGAGTACCTATCAGTGACTGTACTGAGACCTTTAGTACCCAGAATCAGATACAAGGGAATGCAAGCCTAGTGTCGAAAGCAAAATCCTCTAGAGGATTGAGCTGTGAGATCTGTGGAAAGGGGGCGGGACCAGGAAGGTCCTGGGGTGCGAAAACACTGGCGAACCACATGGCGAGGGAGCACAAGGTGAATGCCCGAACTGGAGGAGTGAGTAGGAGTAGGATGGGGAAATCTTGCCCTGTTCCCCCGCCGTAGGGCCGCCCTGTCAGGCGTCCAAGTAGCGTGGACTGGAGAAGGGATGAGTCGCGGGGGAGTACTCTTGGGTTGCGGGAGGAAACCAGGTCTAACAACTGTAGTGGGACCACTAACTCATTCTGGGCCCGGTCCAGACTGAAGCCGTTATTTAACCTTTGGGTGGTTTACAAAGGACACGAGACAACGGTACATATTTCCTTTATGTACATGTCTGAGCCCCCCCTGAGTCAGCTGAGGTTGATACTGTGTCTAGTTAGTAGACTGCACTTGTCAATCCGGAGGCACGGAGGCACACCGGAGTTACATGTTGGCTTGTACACGGACCTCACTTCCCAATGGAGAGACGAGGGTGCACTGAACGCAGACACCCCACAGAACGGATATAAAAGGGGACCACGTAGGTAGATTGATGGGTAGCCATTCGTGCTCTTTGGGCGTAGAAAGAAGCGAATTGGTTTTCCCAAAGTATGGGACTTGTCCGGGTAGCAGAAACCCTAGACGGTGGGATAGCCATACCTGGTCTAGCAACGTGTAGCAGGACCGGCAAGGGGAAAGCTATCACACCCAGGTCATAGACCGGGGTGGAAGTTGCCTTCAATTCACTAACTTCAGCCCTGCGGGCCGAAGGGATGTGTGAGGAGTTCACAGACAGCAGTAAGAAGGATTGTTGGACTGGATCCAATAAGAATCATTCTAAGACACAAGAACAGGAGTGTGGCATGATACAAGAGAACCAGTTGGAGACCATTAATGGCAAACTGTGTCAGGTGGTGTTAAGGAGCAAGTGCTATGATAACCCCAAGAAGGAGTGCAATAGCATACAGAAGTCTGTAAAGAAGATCACCCATGAGAAGGTGTGCGACTCAGGACTGATTACCAGTGCAAGGTTGAAAATGTCCAGCAATGTAGACAGGTTCTTGAACAAGAGAAGGTTAGAGAATGCAACATGGGTACTGGAATAGGGTAAGGTAGTCATACAATTCTAGTGATTCCTAGCTTCTGTACCTTCCTACGTCATAACCTGGTACAGGGCACAAAGTGGACACTGGTCCTAGAACTATCTTGGGATAAGATCTGTTGTAGGCGAGTATACACATAATTGTGAATGGCATATCTTTGGCGGTCTGAGAATTCTCCACCAATAGTTTTAATCAGTGACGTCAGAGGGTACAGATATTCCCCCCGTACCGTATCGACCTTTCATTCGTGCGCGAGCCTCGTAGCGATACCCTATTCCAGTACCCATGGAATGCAACCTGATTTCCTTGGTAAACAGGCTCCCAAGGAAAAGGTTAGGATGAACCTGCTCAAGTATACCAGAATATTTCCAAGATGGTGTGCCAGAATGTTCAAAAGGAAAAATCTTGGGACAAGCTTAGACAAAAATGACAAGATTGGCCGAGAGAAGAGTGACATGAGGTTCTCAGAGGGTATGCTGACTATGTATCTGTTCAATAATGCAAATCTGTCAATGTTTCTGTATGCAGCCCTGTAAATCATGAGAGCTCTGTTATCAGGTTCCAAAGGAGGTCTACAACAGTGTACTCAGGAACTCAAGTTACAACAGAAACCAAGAATGGAATATATGAAGATGGGGAGTTGCTAGAAATAAAGAAGTATGTCGAAAATAAGGGATAGATAACCCTAATGTTNCTCCATTGTAATAAATACAGAGGCCGATAGTAATCTAGATAGATTACATTAAACAATGTCCACAGATCTAAATGCACTCATTAGTAAATATGCAAATCATGTATTGCGATAAACCTAACCTATATATGTATATATATAGCTCTGTCAAATCCAAATTGTGATTAGCTTAACTACGCTATATATAACGACCCAAAACTTGTAATTACATCTGTTAATATTTAATCTTTAATGTAGAATCCAAATATAGTTAGCTGATATAGAGACTCCAATTTGATTACTGCCAGAGAGTAACTTGGTTCTCATTGAAACATATGATCTGAGATTGTGTCCATTGGTTTGGCATTGATATGAGCTAGTGTCTGGTTGACATTGATAGCTCATGAGATTGTGCCCATTGGTTTGGCATTGATCGACTACTAGCTAGTGTCCATGTTGACATTGATAGCTGACAAGTTCTGTTGAAACATACGACCTGAGATTGTGCCGATTGGTTAGGCATTGATACAAGCTAGTGTCCGGTTGACATCGATTGCTCATGAGATTGTACCTATTGGTTTGGCATTGATTGATGAAGAGCTAGTGCCCGTGTTGACATTGATAGCTGGTCCTCATTGAAACATACGATCTGAGATTGTGCCTATTGGTTTGGAATCAATCAAGTAAGAGCTTGACATCAATAGCTTGTCCTCATTGAAACATACAAGCTGAGATTTTGCAAGTGGTTTGGCATCGATCGATTAAGAGTTTATAGTGTCAGGGTTGACATCGATGGCTGGTCCTCGTTGAAACATATGAGCTGAGATTGTGCCTGGACTGATACAGTTCTGGATGAAGTTTAAAGAGTATGGCTTTTACTACATCAGTTCTAAGCTTTCGTTGGGCCTCACTTACGGCTTAAGCTTTTCAATTTAAGTTGCATCTAATTTTTCACAGAGTTGAGTTCATAAAACCAGTTTTTTGAACTCAACTCTGCGGAAAATAATATGCAGTTTGAATCCTAAAGCTCAAGCCGTAAATAAGGCCCAACAACAGCTTAGACCCGAGCCGTTTTTTTTAAATCGTGGGCTCTGGAGAGATTGTGGAACTTAAACTCGGTTTAAAAGTTCTAAAATGAAATTAAGTTGACTAAATAACTTCCAGGGAAAGCTTGGTTCCGATCAACGTTTACTGGTTGTGCGTGGACCAAAGCTATTATTTTAATGGTGTACAAACAATGGAGGAAAAATATTTTAGGCAAAGGTAGCACCAATGGAAAGTATGAAAAGTACAAAATGTCCAAAAATTCAAGCAAAAACATCCTGGTATATTCAACTCTGAGTTGGTGTGAGGGGGGGGGCTACAAATAATATTCTAGTTTTGGATGCTGAATATGAGAGAAATATAATTAAGTGGTTTCTTCCTAATTGTGAAGCCAGGCGTGTTTTAAAGAGGTGAATCAAACTACCACAGTTGCGCCATGCATCTCATTATTTACCTTCTTAAGAATACCATCAGCTATTTTACTCGTCTTCGCTAGATCAAGAATAACAACTCCAAGTTTTTGCTCAGCTTTATTGGATTCCTCCTGAACAAAATTTGAATATCAAATTTATTTCTGCATTTGTCTTAATTATAGATTAATTAACTATAACAGATAAAACACTAGATGTCGTCTTTTCAAGATTTAAAGGTTTTTCGTGTTCACAATAACCCTAAGACAGAAGCCAAAAGGAGTTACGCGCATCCTCCAGAGAAAGAACCTGTTCTACACCGCATTCGCGTAACACCTTTGGGCTTCTGTCTCAGAGTTATTGTGAACGAAAAAACCCCTAAATCTTCAAAAGATGACATCTAGATATTTATTTTTTATTTAAAATTATATTAAGATTTCTTAGACTGTTCCCGCATATTTCATTGCTATTTGTTTTTACATAAAATATTGCCCACGCTTTTTCAGTAATTAATACTTTTAATAAATCCTCCTATACTTATAGTTAATATTAAAGTATAAAAACTTCTTTTGATATTTTAGATTATTTTAAAAATCCTTTAAACTTCGAAAAGACAAAAGTCAAGTAAATTAACTTATAATTTTTTAGCCAAGATTAAACGTTCCCGTAATTCTACCGGGTTTTCCAATCAAAATTTGAGGCAAATTGGTCAAGGGGTTTATAAGTTATGATCGAAGATACAAACCAACAGACAGAAAGACAAACAGAGTGATTACTACTTTTGATCAAGCAAAAAGCTTTATAATCAACTTGTTAAGTAAAGTCTTTTTGCATTATTTCATGATTTCAAATCAAAACTATTATCTATTATCTTCTATGTCTATTATCTATGTCTTCAGTCGTCTTTCTATTCTACATCTGTATACATGTCTCAGGCACATTAAACTAAGTAGTAGGATAATTCAAATAAGCGTATAATAGTCTGGCCGCGCAATCAAAGTTGAAACCTAACCGGCATAGGGTGGGGCCTGTACTTACCGAGCGTCACTAAACCGGTTCCGGTACAAGAAGTAAGTGCGGTTCGAATTTAAATTGACCCTGGACTAGACCGCTGTGCTATACCTTGGCATCTGCGTTATTTGCCCGCTCAGTTGACCTTCTCAGCTCCTCCTCCAGCACACCTAGGCGCCTGCTCAGCTCATCCAGCTTATGGTGACCATCAGTCTTCATTCTTGATTATTATTATTATTATCATTATTATTATTACTATTATTATTATTATTATTATTACTATATGATTAAACCTTTTATATATTGATTAAAAACATTTAACTACATTATTAAATCTTTTATATATTTATATAAAACATTTTGCTATCATTATCCTGAAGAGTAAAAGCCAGGGAATTTAATGATCTCAAATTTTTCTTAGAAAAAATACATTTATGAAAGGTGTTCTTAATATTTTTGATAAACTTGTTTTAAAGAGTCCGTTCAAATGAATATTGACATAAATTTGTTCAAAAAATGATGATGCGTGACATTTTTTATTAATTTTCTAACAATAGGAAAACCTTAAGAATCATAAAATCTGCACGTTTCTTTTACGTCTAGAATTTAAAAGCGGCTCAGAAACTGTCAAGTAATATTCTTAAATTAAAAATATTTCTAAAGTTTGCATATTTTCTCTTTAAGGCGCGAGAGAACAAAACGTTTTGCATACAGCACAATCTTCAAATTGGTTTCAGTCATTCTTACTTCTTTCATTTCAAGAAATATCTGGTTGGTACATTTCAGTTTCATGGCCTTTAGTTTTACCTCTTACACCACTTATACTTTAGTTTTACCTCTTACACCACTTATACTTTAGTTTTACCTCTTATACCACTTATACTTTAGTTTTACCTCACCACTTATACTTTAGTTTTACCTCTTATACCACTTATACTTTAGTTTTACCTCTTACACCACTTATACTTTAGTTTCCTGGGCAAATACATTTACAAAATTCAACCACTAACTTTTACATATATCTTAATTTTTAAAGGATTAATTTTGTCTGAGATTGTGCACATCTTGGTTTGTAGTGCGGCTTGAATGATTCTAATGATCTTTCCATCTTAGGCAGAAACCCATATATGAAATAAAAAATGTTAAAAATAAAAAAAAACATGGATATAATTAATTATTAATTTAGCAGAATCGGACACGCCTCTTTATCAATTGAGGGTTGATTGAAATACAGTATGCAATCCCTTTAATCAGTCGTTATCTTAATAATACCATTGTTTACAGTCTCTTTAATCAGTCGTTCTCTTAATATTACCATGGTTTACAATCCCTTTAATCAGTCGTTATCTTAATAATACCATGGTTTACAATCCCTTTAATCAGTCGTTATTTTAATAATACCATGGTTTACAATCCCTTTAATCAGCCGTTATCTTAATAATACCATGGTTTACAATTCCTTTTATCAGTCGTTATCTTAACAATACCATGGTTTACAATCCCTTTAATTAGTCGTTATCTTAATAACATCATGGTTTACAATCCCTTTAATCAGTCGTTATCTTAATATTACCATGGTTTACAATATCTTTAATCAGTTGTTATCTTAATAATCCCAGTTTACAATCCCTTTAATCAGTCGTTATCTTAATAATACCATGGTTTGCAATTCCTTTAATCAGTCGTTATCTTAATAATACCATGGTTTACCATCCCTATAATCTGTCGTTATCATAATAATATTATGGTTTACAATCCCTTTAATCAGTCGTTATCTTAATATTACCATGGTTTACAATACCTTTAATCAGTCGTTATCTTAATAATACCATGGGTTACAATTCCTTTAATCAGTCGTTATCTTAACAATACCATGGTTTACAATCCCTTTAATTAGTCGTTATCTTAATAATATCATGGTTTACTATCCCTTTAATCAGTCGTTATCTTAATATTACCATAGTTTATAATATCTTTAATCAGTCGTTAACTTAATGATATCATGGTTTACAATCCCGTTAATCAGTTGTTATCTTAATAATCCCAGTTTACAATCCCTTTAATTAGTCGTTATCTTAATAATACCATGGTTTGCAATTCCTTTAATCCGTCGTTATCTTAATAATACCATGGTTTACCATCCCTTTAATCAGTCGTTATCTTAATATTACCATGGTTTACAATACCTTTAATCAGTCGTTATCTTAATAATACCAGTTTACAATCCCTTTAATCAGTCGTTATCTTAATAATACCAGTTTACAATCCCTTTAATCAGTCTTTATCTAATAATACCAGTTTACAATCCCTTTAATCAGTCGTTATCTTAATAATACCAGTTTACAATCCCTTTAATCAGTCGTTATCTAATAATACCAGTTTACAATCCCTTTAATCAGTCGTTATATTAATATTACCATGGTTTACAATACCTTTAATCAGTCGTTATCTAATAGTACCATGGTTTACAAAAGAAAAATGTAAGAATATCAACAGATAAATAACTAAATAAGTAAGCTAGTAAATAAATTAGTAACTAAGTAAACGAGATAGTAAGTAAGTAATTTCTTAACAATGTAAAAGGAAATTTAGAAAGTAAAAAAAGTAATTAGTTAAGTAAAAAAGTAATTAAGTAAGTATAAAAGGAATTAGGTAAGTAAAAAAGTTATAAAAAAAATAGAAAAATAACTAAATAAGTATAAAGAAATAATTTAAGAAAAAAAGTAATCAAAAAAAGTATCCAAGTAATTTTATCAGCAATTGAAAAATAAGACAGTAAATAAGTTAAGTTTATTTATGCAGAACGTTTTTTGCATTGTGCAAAAATTTTTTATTATACAGGAGATCCAAGTAAAGTTGGGTATTAAGTTAAAATTTTAATACCAAATTTCATAATGATTATATAGAAAAGCTGTAATTCGTTTCTTATTTCTTCCTATTTCACAGTTTTCTTTTACAGTTTACATAAAATATTCTCAAGCAGACATAACGTTAATTCTAAATTAAGACAATTTCGAAATTGTCACTTAATTCTCATGTTTATTGGAACACCTTATACATGCATTTTACCTCCAGTAGCATGATCCTACGGTTCAGAGCAGAGATATTTCCTTCTTCTTCGTTTAAACTCTTCATCAGTACAGCTAGACGTCCTTGGGCAGCTAGCAGCTAAATATAGTACAGTACAGTACAGCTAGACTTCCCCTTGGACTGCTAGCAGATAGATATAGTATAGTACAGTACAGTACAGTACAGCTTGACGTCCTTGGGCAGCCAGCAGCTAAATATAGTACAGTACATTTCAGTGCAGTACAGCTAGTCGTCCTTGGGAAGCTAGCAGCTAAATATAGTACAGTACATTTCAGTACAGTACAACTAGTCGTCCTTGGGAAGCTAGCCGCTAAATATAGTACAGTACATTTCAGTACAGTACAGCTAGTCGTCCTTGGGCAGCATAGCAGCTAAATTTAGTGCAGTACATTACAGTACAGTACAGCTAGTTGTCCTTGGACAGCTAACAGCTAAATTTAGTACATTACAGTACAGCTAGGCGTCCTTGGGCAGCTAACAGCTAAATATAGTATAGTACATTACAGTACAGTACAGCTAGTTGTCCTTGGGTAGCTAGAAGCTAAATATAGTACAGTACAGTACAGCTAGGCGTCCTTGGGCAGCTAACAGCTAAATGTAGTACAGTACAGTACAGCTAGGCGTCCTTGGGCAGCCAACAGCTAAATATAGTACAGTACAGTACAGCTAGGCGTCCTTGGGTAGCTAACAGCTAAATATAGTACAGTACAGTACATTAAAGTTTAGTACAGTATAGCTAGTCAGCCAAAGTGAGGTTGAAACGGTCAAAATGAGATTTAAACGGTAAAAAAAGATTAAAACTTTAATTGTATTTTAGTGTTTGAATTAGCGTGTAGTCAGTTTGTGTTTAGTAGAGTTTGTCTGTTAAGACGAAAGTAAACACAATGTTTTGACTTTGATGAATGTATGTTTTGAATGAGTTCACTTTTATCTCTTCTCTTCTTACTCTCTCGCAATGTTATTAGCTGTCAGGGGAGGGGGGGGGGGAGTGTATTACTGGAAAATTAAACTGGATTTTAAAATTTTGAAATTTTAGTTTTGCAATAGATTCTTATTAGGCTTTTGGGCGCTTCGTGCCCATCTTCTATTTAATTTGTGAACATTTTCTCTTTGTTTATATACATAGTAAAACAACTACAACAAAAAGTTCGCGGATTTTGTCAAAAAAAAATCATGACATTAAAAATAATGAGAAGTAAAAAAGTGAGTGATACGTTTTTCAGCAATTAACATTCTTGACAATGTTTTTGAAAATATTTAAAAATAGAAATTTCCTTGCTGCGAATGTAAGATAGAAATGATAATATGAAAAACAAGTTCAGATCACTTTGGTCCAAAAATATGATTGTTTTAGCTTAATCGTTGAAACATTTTATTTAACAGAAAAGTATTTTAAGAATAGACAAGATTTATGAAGAAATCCAATACTTGAACAACATGGAAATCCAGCTGCCACCTCACATATTATAAAATTGTACAGGCTACAGCGGAGGGGAGGGAGGGGGGTGGGTGGCGGTAAATATTATTGATTTTTTTAAAAAGTTGTTTTGAATAACAAAAGTGCGTGTCATGAAATTAGACATATCTAGTTCATAACAACAGCATACTTACATTTCTAAATAGTGCAAAACACAACATACAAACAATTTTAATTGTATACAATGGTCCCCGGCCTACATATAAGACATCTATCTGATGTTCCTGTCTCGAAAAATTGACATTAAACTGTGTCAAATTTATACGAAAATTCATATATATATGTAATTTTGTATAAAAGTTGTAATTTTAAACAGATCATATTCAACAAATACGAAACCAATCTGAAAACGAAGATATCCCACAGGAGACTGAGAATCTCAGGTTTGCTCCTATTATATATTTTTTAATTATTTTGCATTTTTAAATAGATTTAATTGATAATATTATTACATATAGTCCGTATAGTCCGTATTATGTTACCATAACTTCAGCCAATGGCAGTGCAGTATACTGGTCACGTGAATTCTTTCTGTATCGTTTAACGCCTGAGATTCTCAGGTTTCATCCTATAACCCCTTCCAGTTTTCCTTTACAGTCTCTTTAATTTATTAAAGTTCCTTTAATAAATGTCCCTTTACAGTCCCTTTAAATAATCTTAATTTAGTGCTTTCCTTTCGAAAGTTGTAAACAGCAATGTTTTTGATATTATAGTTCAGAATATAGTCCTTAAAAACAAATCAAAGTGATTTATAATTAAAAGTCTTAATTTCTATGTTAAAATACTGTTAGATAATGAGAATTATTTAATTGATTATATCTTTGCATAAATTTACATGGGACTAATCCAGAGAAAAAACCGAAAATTAAGAATAAAAAAATCTAATTCGATCCAAGAAAAAACAGGACTCCCAAAATCCAGTTGACTGCAGAACTCAACATCTAATTCAATCAAATCGAACACTCTTCCATTCTCTCCTTTATTGTTCCTTATTTACTAATATCACCTAATAAAAACATCACATTCGTCTGCTTGAGCATTGTATTCTTTTGTTTTTCTCTCGTGCTCATCAGACCTAAAGATTTTACTTTCATGATCATCCGATCTAAATTTTTTTTTTTTTCATGATCATTCGATCCAAAATTCATTATTCTCATGCGAAATTGATCTCATGATCATCTGTTCTCAAACTGAATTGATTTCATGATCATCTGATCTCAAACTGAATTTTCTCATGGTTATTCAAACCAACTCAACGTGTCTCTATAGTTATCACTATGTAAATCTTTAAAAAAGAAAATGCACATGATTGATATAATAAATAGTATTATAATAAAAAGTAGGTTGACCCAAACAACTGAAAAAAAATCTAAGAAAAATCTAAATTATTTGCGGTATGTTATTATTGCATGTATTCTTAAAAAAAAGGTTTTTAAATACTTATATACGAGGGTCTAAAAGTGTTTAAATACTAATATACAAGGGTCTAAAAGTTTTTAAATACAAATAAACGAGGGTCTAAAAATTTTTAAATACTAATATACAAGGGTGTAAAAGTTTATAAATACTAATATACGAGGGTGTAAAAGTTTTTAAATACTAATATACGAGGGTCTAAAAGTTTTTAAATACTAATATACGAGGGTCTAAAAGTTTTTAAATACTAATATACGAGGGTCTAAAAGTTTTTAAATACTAATATACAAGGGTCTAAAAGTTTTTAAATACTAATATACAAGGGTCTAAAAGTTTTTAAATACAAATAAACGAGGGTCTAAAAGTTTTTAAATACTAATATACGAGGGTCTAAAAGTTTTTGTAAACCATTTAGAAACTAATTTTGATAATTACCAATTTACATTCCTAGGAATTATCTTTGTTTTTAAATAAAAAATCGTGTGACGTGCATACAGATAAGTTCCAATTGCGCATCTCAAAACAGAAAAAAAAACAATTATTCAGAATTACAAATACAGGGTTACTCTTACAGTATGCGTCTTTTTATTTTGGTTAGATTTTTTCTGACATCCATAGTTCCTTGCAGCTAGAAACTTTTTAATTTCTTTGCCAGAGGATTTAATCGTTATTCAAGACAGAACAATTTAAATATGAAACCAGAGCTGGGAACTTTAGAATGCTGGATATCGAGATCATTGCTTGATCCTCTCTTTTTCTTAATCTCAACACTCACCTAATCTTGTGTGTATCCTAAAAAGTGTATAAAATTCAACCAATCAGAGTGGAGTAGCAGGAGCCGGGAATTTTAAATTTTCGCGCCATTTAATGAGAGTTATCTCAATTAATTAAGATTAACATGGACAGACGGGAGGGACTATCTAAATTTGAAAAAAACGGTTTTTGATTTTTCTGTAAAAATAGTGGAATAAGCAAGAAATTAAAAGTATCTACATTGGATATTCGGATTAAGCAGATTAAGTTATCCCATCCAAAAGTTCCCAGCTCTGAGCTGAAAACTTTTGAATGGGATATCCTTAATCCTGATCGGATAATTAATCTGGAGATTAAAAATGAGAGGAGAACAAGCAATATTAAGATTAAGAAAAAGAGTGGATTAAGCATTAATCCCGATATTCACCATTCTAAAGTTTTCAGCTCTGATCTTTATATTTAAAGAGTTTTAGGTCTTCATTAAAGTCGTATATTTGATGAATAACCCTGTATATTGAGTTATTTTTATTGGAACTTATTTATGAGGATTAATAAAAACAGAGAATAGTTCAAAATAAATCACATTTACAACGTAAATAAAACTATAAACAAACAAAAAATATATCTTCTAAATAAATCAGTATTAGAAGACGATATAAAAGTAATCTGAATGTTCTTATAAAGCAAATACTTTATTTTTATAATACTAGGCTTTTAGGGCGCTTTGCGCCCAGCTTCTATTTAAATTGTGAACACGTTCTTTTTGTTTACATTTTAAAGAAAGAAGAAAAAAATTTTGCAGATTTTTAAAAAAGATTTAAATTTTTTTACAAAATTAAAAACCTTTAAAACACATTTTTTTAATTTTTATCATTCATAAACCTTCCCTGGGGTCACGTGATGTCACACAAAAAATTTGGGCCCGATCGGTTCAGCCGTTTTGACATTTATTGGATACAAACAAACAGACAGAAAAGCCAAATTTATATATAGATTTAAACAAATAAGGTAAAATTCAGTGTTCTATAGTTTTATGGGGACCACTGTAAATAATAAGAAAAATTTAAAGGTTATAAATTTTATTATTTCTCTTTTTACTTTGTTAAAAAACTATCTACGCATAACTCTTAATTAAAGGGAATTAAAAAGTTATTTCCTGTAACCATCCATTAACAGTGTGGAATGCCTGATTCACAACAGTACCATTAAAAGCTGTGTCTTTTCAAGTATGAATTAGATAATTAGATATCCATGATCTGTTTTATAAAACTGATAATTTTCATTTATGAGTTTCTCTGTGAAAATAACTTGCGCATTTCTTGCAATTTAGAAACAATGAAGAAATGAACAGAATTGATCACTTTGAAAGATAGAAAAAATCTTCCACATTATTGATCAGACTAATTGGTTACAAGGATATCATTGTGAATCGGGCATTCCTTTTTTCAATGTAAGGTCATTTGAAATTGCGCTTACAGTCCCTTTAACTTCTTCTTTTTATCCGATAAAAATTCTTAGAAAATATCAAACAGAATATTTTTTATCATTTTATAAATCTTACTTTTCTGTGAGTTCGGTAATCTCAGCCTTCAGACTTTGCATTTTCTTCCGAATGGCATCCATTCTTTATCCTGGAAATATTTTAAAATTAAAAATTGTAAAAACTTGGTTTTGGGCGGATTTTGTTATTTTTGTAGGAGGGTTTAGATTATTTAATTACAGGGACCAAAATTGTTGAATATTTGAGAAGTTAACTAAGTTAAACCAATTCTTTAATGAGGTAAACCTATTGCTATTCATTAAATTTGGACCTTATGGTGGTGTAGCAAAAATGGAGACCCATAGTAAACTATGTTGTGTATTGTCTAAATTTGCCCATTAGTATATTCATAAATTATGTATTGCAATTAACCCATTCAATGTACGTAGATTTATATAACTCTGTCATACCCATACTGTGATTGCTTAACTACGTTATATATAACAGCACATAACTTGTAATTAGAGACCCAATTCTAATCTAATCTGAAAAAATGAAGACAGTTTTGATAGAAACTCCGCTTTGATTACAGTGTAGCGTCATTTGGTTTCGTTAAAACATTAGAATAGAGATTATTTCCATGAGCATTGGCTTGATCAACTGACTTGATAGTGTTCGTATTAACAATGATAGCTTACAAGATCGTGCCCAGTGAGCCCAGTAGTACTGGAGGAACTGGAGTTGACAGATCACGGGTTTTGCAGCCGTGTGAATCTTGCAGTCCTGTTTGAGATATTGATCAATTACTTGCTAGTGTCCGTATTGACAACGATAGCTAACGAGATCGCGCCCAGTAGTACTGGCGTTGATAGATCACGGGTTTTGCAGCCGCGTGAATTGTGTCCTGTTTGAGATATTGATCAATTACTTGCTGTAGTGTCCATATTGACACCAATAGCTATGAATGAGATCGCGCCCAGTAATACTGGCGTTGATAGTTCACAGGGTTGTAGCAGTGTGTTGACATTGACAGTCACTGAGTTGTACCTGGATAGATACATTTCGAGAAATTGATATGAAGTAGGCATTTACTACAATTAGATGCCATGCTGCTGTCAAAGAAACAAAAAGCTGCCAGTGCAGTAGTACAAGTAACTTATTAAATTGCTTATTAAAATAAAATTGGCCTATTTAAATACACTGCTCAATTGTTATGTCTCTTGTTCATTGGACCATTCAATGCATAATTTGCCATCTAGATCCTTAAGTGAATCAGTAATCTAATATTATAATCCCTAATTGTATACAATCAGTAAAATTAGACAATTCAAAATAAAACTTTTTGATTTAACGGATTGAATTCATTGTTTAAAATATCAAAGGTCAACGACATCAGGTTGCAAAGATATGGTAATCCGAAAATAAGATACAATTGTAATGAGTTTTCAAATCCTTCTGGGAATCCTGCCACCAAAAGGTGTGGTGGCTATGAAAGTCGTCTTTCCTTAGAGAACTTCTCGCGGCAAGGAGAAAATAGGGGAGTTTCCAGAAGCCACGATGGGATTTCAAAAACATATATATTTTTCTAACTTTGTAACTTTATATTTAAAATATAGTTAGTCGTTATCAAATCCTTGTCTTACTGCTATCCGCCAAATTGGTGACCCCGGACTATTGAATACATTCCTTGTTTTAAGTCCAAGTTAAACAACCCACCGCGTTGTATTTTTCCACCTATAAACTCAAATAATCTAAAACTCAGTGTTTTGAGTTAGTGTTCTGTTTTTGCTCGCTAGTGTTATTTTCGGCTGAAAAGTGAACCAGCCTCCCTGTTTTCTCCACAGGCTATCACAGTAAGCGAAAACCTAACTCGACAGTGTTTTCTTTTTCAGCGTCACGATGCCTGGAGATCCAGCTTTGACCACAGGCGCATCAAGCCAGGTGGATTCCTCTCCGCCCAGCCATCTCTATGCAGTTGCTCTGAAACTGCCTGTTTTCTGGCCTGACAGCTGCGAATCCTGGTTCATCAACGCTGAGTCCCAGTTCCACCTCAAAAACATCACCAGCAGCACCACCAAGTTCCATCATGTGGTTGCGTCTCTACCACAGAACGAGATAGATAATGTTGTGGATATAATAAGGAGCCCGCCTACTGCTGATCCTTATGGTGTTTTGCGGTCTCGTCTTTTACAGACACATTCTCTGACGGACTATGCACGTTGTGAATCGATCATGTCACTTCCTCTGTCTGGAGATATGCTCCCTTCAGCTCTCTTATCCAGGATGAGGGCTCTCCTTCCTTCAGAATATCAGGAGTGTTTGTTCCTGCGGTACGCGTTTTTGAGGCAACTTCCAGCTGATGTCAGATCTCATTTAGTTCACGATAAAACCGCCGATATAGCTGTTCTCTCTCAACGTGCAGACGAGATTTACCGGAGTAGTTTGTCTTCTAATTCATCGGTAACGCTTTGGATTCAGTGCATGCTGTCAGTACTCCTCCTTCTAGACAGAACCGCCGTAATCAGCAATTCTCGGAGAACTTCTAGTCCAGTTTCCCGCCGTTCTCAGACTCCTGCAGCTCCTTCTCGCCATTCAGCTTCACCATCCTTTTGCTGGTACCATGCCAAGTTCGGTTCCAAGGCCATAAGTTGTCAAGCTCCCTGTGCCTGGTCGGGAAACTAGAGCGCCGGCAGGAGGATGTTTCTTCCCTGCCTGCCGGTTCAACGAGTTCTGCTCTCATCTATCTCCATGATAATCTCTCCAACCGTCGCTTTCTAGTCGACACGGGGGCCTCAATCTCAGTTTTTCCTTCTACAAGCACATCTTCAACATCTGGTGTTCAGTTACTCACAGCTGATGGGTCAACTTTAACGTGTTCTGGTTCCAGGATTATTCCTTTACGGTTTGGAACATGGAATTGTTCCTGGACTTTCCAGCTAGCTCTAGTTTCTGTTCCAATCCTTGGAGCAGATTTTCTTCAACATCATGATCTGAGCGTAAACTTGAGGAGCAAAACAGTATTCTCCAACAGCTATTCTAATGGTTCTAAGATTGTTGTTTCCTCTTCTCCCGTTGATGCAACCGCGCCGATGCAAGCAGCTTTTCTCTCCACTCCTAAGTGCGTGTCAGAGCTCCTTGAGGAATTTCCTGACGTTCTTCAATCCGATGGTTTCACTGCCTCTCCACCACGTCATAAGGTTCGTCATCACATTCTCACCAACCCTGGCCCGCCGATTTTTGCAAAAGCTCGCAGACTGGGTCCTGTTAAACTTGCTGCAGCCAAAGCAGAATTCTCCGCCATGGAAAAGTCTGGAATTATCCGCCGTTCTACTTCTCCTTGGGCCTCTCCACTACACATGGTCAAGAAGAAGGATGGAGGTTGGAGACCTTGAGGCGATTACCGCCGTCTGAACACCGCCACTGTTCCTGACCGTTATCCACTCCCCAACATCGCCGATTTTTCCTCACGAGTTAGTGGTTCAACTGTTTTCTCCAAATTAGATCTTCAGAAGGGATATTATCAGGTACCGGTCGAAGATATGGACATCCAGAAAACTGCCATCATCACCCCCTTCGGGATGTTCGAGTTCCTGAGGATGCCTTTTGGATTACGTAATGCTGGAAACACTTTTCAACGCTTGATGGATCAAATCATTTACACTTGTTTAATACCAAAATAGATTTTGTGTTTCCAAACTAAAAGCTAACTTGACAACAAATTAAATGTGAGACATGGTATATGCCTGGTTGGTTGTTTGTACTAAAGTGACATGACCCGACAGCAATCATGATTTAAACAAAAATGGAAAACCTTTTAATTAAATGCAACTCAAAGGAATTGAGTCTTTGACACAAACTTTGATTTTCTAATTCTTATATCTTTGCAACCCCAATGTCGATGACCTTAGATATTTCAAACTATGAATTATTTTAGATGAAATAATTTGAGTTTGGAATAAATAAAGTTTACACATTCAGGCTACAAAGATATAAGGAGTAGAAAATTGGACTCAATTCCTTTGAATTGCATTTAATTAAATGATTTCCTCAATTCAAGACCAATATAAGATTCATTGAGTAAATGGAATCTACCTAACCACTCATCTATATAAAAGATGAAAAAAATGAAAAAAAGATGAAAAATTTTTGGATTGTGAAAAGGATGCAAACGACTCCGTAATTTTGGGTTTCTGGGACGTTTTCCGAGATAGTAAGTATAAGTATAAAAAGTAAGATTTATTAGAGATATATGTTCGAGTTATTTCCGTAAATAAAAAATTGCATTGGAAACCCAATTGTACATAAATACCTGTAGGTAATGTATGTACTGTCCTCAAGTGTATAGCTATGAAGGTCAACTAAGACTGAGAGCTGTATAGGTGCATAATAAGATATTATTTTTGGAATAACATGCAAACTCGAAAGGGATATTGTGTCACCGTTTAAAAACTTAATTATTTTTGTGATTTATACCAGAATAGATTTCTTTTTTTAATTCATATCAGATGTGTTGACTTACTGAATATCCGGTTGGTAATGTTAGTTTTTTATTGTTTAAATATCACAAACAATTTCCTTGCCCCCCCTATAAATGTTTAGGGGGGCCAAAACTATTTACTCTTAGCCCCCTCCCCCCTAACCAAATGTTTAGGTGCGCGCCTGGGGGGGCGGGGTCCAAAAATCATTCTCTAGGACAGGCCTAAACGTCAATCGGCCTTTTGCACTAGAATTGGTTCGATAGGTCGACAAATACCTTAATGTCTCAGATCTTGGCCATTCTTGGTTCAATATCTCCATACTTTGAACAAGAATATCATTCTTTCCATTCTCAATACAATGTACCGGAGTCAAATACATTTTAAATCCATTCACCTAAACTTTCAATTTTAATTTCTGTTACTTTAAATGTCACAATCAAATCATTTTCATTGAAATTAATGAACTTAAATCCACAATTTATAATATTACTTATCATAAAAATGCAAGGTTTAATTATTTAACTGGAAAGTTGGTTTGTATAAATGATCGGCTAAATGCCAGAACATTTTAATGGCAGATGTAGAGGAGCGCAGAGACCGCTGAAACATACAGATATTTTTATTGTTTACTTTTAAAGTCGTCTTTAATGAATTAAAACTTTTTTAAAAAAACTTTTTTGTCGCACAGTGCAAGAAAAAAAAATTATAAAAGAGCTTATTATTATCAAAGATCCATTTTTATACGTTAAACAAAAGTGTGCACAAGCTTCAAATTTAGACGGTATGATAAACCCAATTTTCAGTAAACCCTAAAGTACAGAATATGTCGTCTTTGTTAAATCTTAATTAACATAATCAATATTTTTAATTAAGTATTTTTAATTTGAAAAAATGTTTTAAACTGCAAAATACAAGTTTTTCACGAAAAAAAAGTTTTTGAAAATTTAAAAATATGACACCCCTGAAATATGATTTTATATATTGGGGTTTGGGTGCCAAACCAAACCAATTCTTTGTTTTTGGGCTGGGCAAGCAAGCCGCTCAATTCATTATAATTAATTGGCAAACTTTCACTAAATTTATTCCACGGATTTTAACCAAATTTCCCGGATTTTTAGAGTTTGTAATTGTTTAACGTTAAAGTGCTGGAATAGTGATTAAAATAATTGTGTTTGTTGTTCAAAAACAGATGTTTTATCTTCGTTTTCAATTTTACAGATCACAGACTAATGTAGACAAAAAGAAAGATTTTTGTAACAATGTATTAAACTTACATCACATCGTGCACACCAGTCATTGGTGAATCTTAAAAAATGGGTTCTGATCAATTTTGTTTAAAGTGGAATGATTACCATTCAAGTTTGACGGCTGAGGTTTCAAAAATACGCGACGAAGATGATTTTTTCGACATATCCTTGGTATGTGGCGACAGTATCGCTAAGGCGCATCGACTTGTATTGTCAGCCTGCAGTCCACTCTTCAGGTGATTACAGTTTTTCTAAATTCCATCTAGGTTCAACCCTCCTGTATGTTTGATTGTCGTAGTCTCAGCGCTCGGCCCCCTACCTTGTCCTAGCCACGACGGTGCTGGGCCCAGAAAACTTAAAAACTTACCTTACCCTGCATTAATAAAAAAAGTGTTACTAATTTGTGTTGAAAATAGTTTAAATTAAGGGTATATTCCTAGAGAACGATTAAATTCAAATCAATGATTTGGTCGCTAAACGTAATAATCCAAATATCAAAAATTCAAATCAATGATTTGGTCGCTAAACGTAATAATCCAAATATCATAAATTCATATATATATATATGAGCGAAGAGCTTTATCATATAGATAATTTGCCTTGCCGCAGTTCTATAGAAAATTAAAAATCTAAAAATCAATTAATATTTTTCGCATTTTTATTTTTAATGAGCAGAATTTTTATGAATTTTCTGAACAATCAATTTTTTATCATCAAAGAATTTAAAAGTAATAGTTAATTGTTGATTTCCAGTAAAAGAAAGTAAGTTTTTATTAATTAATATTTTGTTGAAGGGAACGAATGACGGAAAGGCGGAGTCCTGTGCTCTTGCCTCCGCCCTACCCCGTGATGAAGGGCGGAAGACTAAAAAGGTTCAATATTTACCTCACTAGTAATATTTTTTTCTAACTTTTAAACTAAATTGTGACACTATTAAATCCAGTTCTTAGAATCCATTTAATTTTGATGCGGATCCGGATCCGGATCCAGGTCATTTCTTTAAGATTTACTGAATTATTTTAACAAAAAATAATTTTTTAATTTTTTGTTTTATTTTTTTCGCTTATTTTTATCTTAAAACTAGATGAGTAAATTTTATAATCTCTTTTTTTCAAAAGTTCAGATTTGAGTTTTAGGAGTAAAAAAGTTTTTTTTACAGTTTTTAGTTGATATTTTACCCCTTGGATCCGGATCCGTGGATACGCATATTTTTGCGGATGCGGATCCAGGAAGCCAAAATCTTGCGGATCCGGATCCTAAGCTCTGATTGAATCCCTGGTATTTTTATTGCAACCCTAAAAACCAGGTTCGCAATGTTAGATATACAACTCCGAAAACAGGAATTAGATTTTATTTCTGAACTCAAAATATGGGTTACAAAACTAAATAAATTTGACAGTTTTTAAAACCTGAAATAGGATGATTTGTATACAAATTCAAATGTTTTATTTTGTTTAGAAGAATTTGTTTTAAAGTTGAAAAATTGCATATCTCTTCATTCACGCGAGGCAATAAGGATGCAATAACCCTTGTAGGGAATATTACATTGCCTTAGCTTCCTTCGACCTTTTGTTGGATCCCAAGCATCCCTCGCTTCGCTGTTCATGCTTTAGGACCCAACAAGGTTTTGGGAATCTTCGGCATTGTAATATTCACTCATATATTTATTTCAACCTGTTATGAAGACATAAATAGTTATTCATTTGATGATCTGAATTGGGAACTTTAGGTTGGATACCCATAATCTCGATCTCTTGACCTTGATTTCCATTGGGGGCACTTTTAATTTGGGGTCAATACTTCACCTCTTCATTTCAGTTATAGCTTGAGGGTAGGATTACCATGCGGGATATCGAATAATGTTCAAATTAATCTTCAGATTAACATAAGAATTGAGATCATGCATTAATCTCGATATCCACAATACAAAAGTTCCCAGCTCTGGTAGCAATTAGTATCTTCCAAAATCTGATATGAATAAGATTAAGATTACGAAAAGTTATACATTTTTGGATGAATTTAAGCCAATTGTGCTTTGACCTATTTATGAAATGATTTGTTAATTACGTTGTAAATTCCGTTAATAAAAATAACCTCTTAAATTCTGACCCATTTATCTTGTTTTGTGTTACTTCGCGGAGGTAACTTTTAGATTTTGTTAAGTTTAAGTCATGACTTTTATTCTTTGTTGTACAATGTACACTTACAGGGTTTAACGATTAAAGTTGGTTCAAGAGATTTCAGTTGATTCTATCGCATAATAATTTACCGGTTATAATAATGCCCCGGGTTATAATATACCCGTGCCATTATTTGTTGGGCGTGAACATCAAGTTTTTAGATATAATATACATTTATTGTATAGTTTCAACATGAACAAGATATAAAAGTTAAAATTAGAATCATTTAAAAAGTAAGACGACATTAATCGAGACATGATCTGTATATTGCAGGTCCCCGTTGAACCTGAAGAGGAAAGTGCTGCACCAGCCTCGAAAAAGCAGAGGACAGAATCTCCAGGTATTATTTACCAGCTTTACCACTCTTCGAGTGACATTTTACGCTGGCAGGGCCCAAAAAATAACATTGCCTCTTCTTAAATAAAAAAGTGAATGTTCGAAAATTATTAATATGACAAAGAAAATAACGCAGAGATAAAAAAATGATTATAATTTTAATGTGTTTAGTTGTTGTTACTCCGGAACTACAAGAACCTTCAAGTCCCACAGAACCAGAGGAACAAGAAGAACAAGATCAGGATCAGGAACAAGAGCAGGATCAGGATCAAGATCAAGATCAGGAGCAGGAACAGGAACACACCCTTAGGTATATATATAGTTATATTTTAACATTTTTTTGATAATTTTTTCTCTGTGTTTTGGGGGACATTAATAAATATTAAATAAAAAAGCGGATTAAATACTTGCTAATTGAAGTCCATTTTTTTTTAAATATCCCAAAAAATTCTCGGAAATAATTTCCCCTCTCCGTAGTTTTTAAAATATATACCCCCAAAATTATCAAATCAGTTTTGAAATTAGTTTTTTACGTGAGAATTCTTTATTCTATTATTGTTTTTTATTTAGTGTGAAAGCTGAATTCAACTCAACAGAAAAATCTGCCTTACACAACAACTCAAACTCACAAATAGGTGATTTTACATAATTTATTTATTTGACGCGACTGATCCTGATAGGGGCATCAGAAACCCACCACTCGACTTATCTATTGGCAGGGTTAAAAATGGGAAAACTATAGGAGGCAAATCATGTCTTTAATATCATTCAAACGTTTTTTTTCTTTTATTATTCTTAGGATTTATTTAGCGTGACTTAAACAACATGTTTTGAGGGGTTCAACATGTTTTCAGAAAAAAGACCCTTACTTATATTTTTTAATGGGGAAGGAAGGAATAAACTTTGGGGAAAGTCGAGAGGTAATTTTTATAATATTAAATAACCCTATTTAGTAGTTATTGAAGAATATCATTGGAACTTAATTAATGATTTGAAAATAAAAAGATGTTAATAAATCAATTTTTAGTTTTGAATCTCAGTTTACACTTCAAACTCAAATACCAATCGTTTTTTAATTCTTCATTTTCGGTTCTGTAATATTTCGGCCTCTCTTAAGTTCTTATTGTCTGGTCAATCAAGTTTTAAAATAGAGATTTAATTTATTAAAACAATTGTGTAAAACTGGGCTGAATCAAATTCAACCTTAAAATGGCGTAGGTTCAGTATCTAAATCCTCACGAAAAAGAGAAAGAAAAAAACCTCAAAATAAAAATGGAGATTTTTTTAACACATCTTTTACTTAATATTATTATTTCAGATGATGAGGATTCCAATAGTGCCCACAGTAATCTTATAGATTGTCTTGTCCAGGAAACATAATTTTAAAATTAAAATATCAAAATTCAAATCAATGTTTCGGTCGCTAAACGTAATAATCAAAATATCANTGCAAACTTCAACATATTACAGTTTTGATATTGCACTGTTAAGGTTAAAGATGTTGCAAACTTCAACATATTACAGTTTTGATATTGCACTGTTAAGGTTAAAGATGTTGCAAACTTCAACATATTACAGTTTTGATATTGCACTGTTAAGGTTAAAGATGTTGCAAACTTCAACATATTACAGTTTTGATATTGCACTGTTAAGGTTAAAGATGTTGCAAACTTCAACATATTACAGTTTTGATATTGCACTGTTAAGGTTAAAGATGTTGCAAACTTCAACATATTACAGTTTTGATATTGCACTGTTAAGGTTAAAGATGTTGCAAACTTCAACATATTACAGTTTTGATATCTCTGAACCTTTATTATTTTTTTATTATAACGATTCAAACAATTACCAACACTAGGAAAGAGTAGTCCTGGACCTCCTCAAACCCCGGTCAAGTTCAACCCCCCGGGAGGAGGACTACCCTACGAGATGCATCGACTAGGAGGACGCAACGAGGATGGACTAGCACATGTTGTTGTTATGAAAACCATCAGGTTGGTTGTTTATTGTATATTCTTCTGGTAATCTTTAAGATAATCACCTAGGTCAACTGCGTCATTCATCTTCTATGACGATATTGTTTTTTATCAAATTTGTCGCATGATTTTTTTCTCCCGATTTACTTTTTAATTAGTCTTTTTGCCTTTTGGAATAAGTCTCCGTAATTAGTACTTTCGGTATTTTCGGTTTTTTTAGAGCTGTATCACCGAAATCACCAACAATTAGTGACACTACCTATTAGCAGTTCTTAGGATCGATTTGATTTGTATGCGGAGCCGGATCCTGGATCCGCACTGGAAAAAAAGGATCCGGATCAAAATCCGGATCCAGATCATGAACATTACTCATAACACTTACTGATCTTATAAAAGAAGAAAATTTTTAATTTATATATCTTTTTTTCGCTTATTTTTATGTTAAAACTTGATGACTTGATGAACCTTATATAGATAAGGAAATATTTGATAATCTCTTTTTTTACAGTTATGGTTTTGAGAGCAAAAGATTTTTTTGCAGTTTTTTTGTAATTTTGACCCTTGGATTCGGATCCGTGGATCCGCATATTTTTGCGAATCCGGATTCAGGAAGCAAAAATGTTGCTGATCCAACGGATCCGGATCCTAAGCACTGCTTTTTTGTCCCTATACCCGAATTGAATATTAAATCTAAGCTTTGTGCAAAGTGCCCGCCAAGTAACTTTACAGTGCTTAGGATCCGGATCCTCAAGATTTTGGCTTTTTGGATCCGGATTCGCAAAAATATGCAGATTCACGGATCCGGATCCAAGGGGTAATATATTAACAACCAAAAACTGCAAAAAAAAACTGTTTACGCCTAAAACCCAAATCTGAACTTTTGAAATAAGAGGGATTATAAAAAAATTCCTCATTTCTGAATGGTTCATCATGTTTTAGGATAAATATAAGCGAAAAATTTAAAACAAAAAAATTTGAAAATTATTTTTTGTCCAAAAAAATCAGTAAACCTTAAAGAAATAACTTTGATCCGGATCCATTTTTTCCAGTGCAGATCCAGGATCCGGATCCGCATCAAAATTAAATGGATCCTAAGCACTGTAACTTTATATCTAATTTTCATCTGTTTATTCCAGAGGATGGCACTGTCCACACTGTAGTTACGTATCTCCAAGTCAGAAAGGAAATCTAAAGGTAAAAATACGCTAATTTCGTAATTCAATAAATTAAATTTACGCTTTGAGTTTTTTCAGGGAAAATTTTTCAGCCCTGAAATATATTTTTATATATATATATTAAATCCCGTTGTTTATAGGTGCATATACTGAACCGGCATGCTAGCCCTGGTGAATCATTTGGTTGTATGTTCTGTGGTAAACATCTCTCAAGTCGGTCGTCTTTACAGGTTCATATATCACAGGTCAGTATATTGGGACTAGAGACAGTCATCTTTACAGGTTCATATATCACAGGTCAGTATATTGGGACTAGAGATGGGTTACTTTTACACATTCAAGGTGTTTGCACTATATAATAGGCTTCACAAGAATCTGATATATTGATTGATTGATTGATTGATTGCTATATGATAAACTGATTGATTGAGTGTAGGTGCACCGAGAGCAGAACAAGGCTAAACGGATGCTTGAAGAGAGAATGAAGATTAACAATCTCGAGGCTAGTTACCTTTATTATTTCAGGGGTATATATTTTCTTGAAAAAATCCCCCCCTTTAAAAATCTTTTTTTTCTCTAGAAATTTGAGGGTGGGGTTTTCACTGAATTAAGAGAAATTTGGTATAAAGTATCAAAAAGACGAAAAAAATTTGCCTTTTGATTTACAATTTTTCATACATTTTTTTCTCCAAATCTTATAAATTTACACCCTGCATAATATTATTTGAAAAATTTCCTTCTACCCGTTCTAAATGCTCCGAAACCTAGAAAGACCCCTTTGTGGCGGCTATGAAAGTCGTCTTTCCTAGGAAGAACCTTTCGCGGCAGGGAGAAGAATAGGGGAGTTTCTAGAAGCCACGTCATATATATATGTTTTCTACTTTGTAACTTTATATTAAAAATATAGTTAGTCGTTATCTAAATCCTCGTCTTATTGCTATCCGCCAAACCTTTTTGGTATTTTCTCTTATTTTTCTTTATTATTTATTTTTCTTTAATATTAGGCTTTTATACTATTTCCTACTTGAATTACTGATATATTTAATTTTAGACGAAAAAAATTTAAAGATATGTCGCAACTAGTCAATTTTTTTGAGAAGATTATCTCTGTTGAGGCAGGGAACTTCAATTTTACTTGATTAACATTATTACTTTACCAGGGGTTCCTAAATTCCAAAATTGGTCGAGGGAACCCTATAATAATTCCCTTTAAAAAGGGATTTTCCAATAATATACATCAAACATTTCAGCAAAAGTAAAAAAATGTTTTATACACAGTTAAGTTTTAGGTTAAGTTAGAATACAATACAGTAACCATCTTTTAAACTATTATGTACATTGTACATTGTGCGTTGTGCGTTGTACATTGTAATGAACAGTTTCTAAAGAATACAATCAATATAAGAGAAAAATAGATGTTTCTCTTTAGTGGCATGGCATGTCCGATTTAAACCATCCATGAAGAGATTTTTTATTTTAATTTTTCTCTTTGAAATTCAATTATTTCTAATGTGGTTTCTATTATAAAATCATTTGCGGATTTTTGCTACATAAACAACGAATGAAATGTACATAGTTAAACTCAAGCTAGCAAAAATACTTAGTTAAATATCAGATACATGTACCCTCGTAATTCGGGCATGTCTGTCTTTAAATGGATTATCAGTTAAAATTACAACAACAGTACCTTTAGGATCGATTGAAATCTGAAATGGCCTCTGGAATCCTTGCCTCCGGTACAGCTGAGGCTCTTCGTCAAGCGAGGCAGGCGGAGGAGAGGTTGAAGAGCGATATGTTCGGCCTCTTGAGGAACCAGGAGGAGAGGACTAAGGATGAGATGGTGAACCTCTTGATGCAGCAGGAGGCTGGAGGGAAGGAGGGCTCCTTAGCACTGGGCTCAGGAGCACTTAGTATTCAGGTAGGTTCACGGACAAATATCTCGGCCATCTTGAAATTATATGAACGCCATTTTATTGTTATTTAATTTAGAAATTACAACCTTTTAAATTTAGTTAATACGTGTTCTTAGTTATGTGGGTGTGTGGGTTTATACTATCTTTGAACATCGTATCGGATAAGAAATAGTCAAAAAAAAATAGCTTGCTGTCATTTAAAATTCTATTAAACAAGTTTACTAAAATAAAATAGATTTGTACTTTCCATTTTCCAGGCTATACCAAATCCTTCTGCTTCCTCGGGTTCTCCTAAAGAAGACGATATGCCCGACTCTCCAGGGTTTCCTCAAGGTCCCTTTCCAGGGCTTCCTTTCCAAGGAGTTCAGGGTTTTCCGATCATCTATCCCCAGTCTCCGAACGGGAACGAAGACGATTGATTGCATTGCGTCCAAAAACGAAAAACGATGACTTGTCCATGGGAAAAATTCGCTAAATTACCGATTTGTTTGATCTTTGGGATTTTAATCCTTTTTATTTCACATCACATTTGACTTGAGTTTTTACAACTGTTATGAGATATTATCCTGATATTAAACTAGCATGCATCCAAGCCTTAAATACAAACTTCAAAATATACGTGCCAAAGTTTACCAGGAAAAAATTACCCACTACGCTGGTTTTTACCTAGATATAATTATGTACATAATATTGTACACTTTACGCAGTCGTGTATGTATTTTAAACTTTTATACTATCCAAACATCCTTTGGTTGGTAAAGACGATTTAAAAGTAAAGTTTAGAACTGTTTTGTAAACTGATTAGTGCTTCCGTATTTAGTGCTCTGTGTTTTGGTAATTAATTCTTAATTTATGAATTTTTGGGAGATTTTTGCCTGTTTTATCAATGAGGAATCATATCATTCGTTTTCATTACAAAAAATTAGTATTTGCCAAAAATTGTATTATATACATTTACTTATATATACGTAATATTTGTTCCATAACTTTAACCAGTGAAACGATTTGAATCTCTTATTTTTAATCTTGACGCTACTTTTCCAACAGACATGAAGCAATATCATTACTTTTTTCAACAAAAAATACCTTGCTACAGCTTTATCCCCGAACTTCCCTCACATTTCAAACCTGTACAAAAAATGTCGACCTGAGATGCCAAAAAAAACTCTCTTGGTTCTGATTTTACGCTGTAAATAATACTCGAAAGACGTCACTTCCAAGGATTGATCGATTCCAAATCGATGAATCATTAATACAAATATTTCTTCCGCATAATACGTGTGAACAAATTCGACAGTGTGAATCAAAAAAAGTGCTGTCCTCTCTCCTGATACAGGGTGAGGCACAAAAACGTCTCCCACAGGAGACTCTAAAAAATGTGAACTATTACCGTACAAAAGTTATATATTATGTAAAAAGATATTAAATGAAACAATGTGTTTCGCCTTATATACTCTATGCATGTCACTTCACACCAGTGCCAAACAAAAATACTCGTTTAAACTTTTTTAGACTTATAGATAAACATATTCCAGTACATTTCAGCCCAGTGCTTATTGTCCGTACATTCTTCAACTACAAAAAGCACAATGATTATTTCATCCATGGTTTAGTCCTGGTTTTAAAGCAGAACATTTTGTTTAACACTTTTTTGGCATTTGTTTCCTTGCAGCTTTTAATAATTTAGTATTAACCTATAGTTGGCAGCGAGAATAACATTTATTAGATAATTAATATTTTCTTAAAAGTTTTGTCAATTCGTAATATAATCTTTTATATCTTTCATAAAGAATATAGTACAAGAAAGGCACAAAATTAATATGTTAGAATCAGATTTTAATTTGAAAAAGGAATTCCATATTTAACCCGAATATTCTTGTTACTTGACAGTAAAATATTTATTTTAAAGCCCAAGTGAAGTGTCAAGTAAATTTTAAAAATTATCCTGTTTTTAATAACTTCAGAGAGATTTTTAGTGACCCTTTATTTATGGTATGTCTGATTTACAAGGGTAAACACCACACATTGAATTATTGTCTTCTTAAAAACTATTGATTTCTGACAATTTTCTTCCATCTTCTCTGCAGCTAAAATACAGAGAAAACACAATTGAAAATGATCCATTGTTGATAGAAATCTTAGACATTGTTATCATGCTCTTACAAATGTTAAAGGTACCATTGTGAATCAGAAAATAGAAGGATTACATAATTGAAATTACGTTTAAACCAGCGGATTACTTTCAGCTTGGTCAAATGTAGAATTTAAAAAAAACCTGTTTAACCAAAAAAACTGGATGTTCACCACTTATTCTTGAAAATATGTGGGACTCTTTTTTTTCAAACAGTTCATTTTAATTGAAGAAACGAACCAAAAATAGCATCTTATTCTTGACATGATCTTTTTCACCAAATTAACGCAGTATTATTTACAAATAAAAAAGATATAAAAATCAATTATTTAAAATTCTTTAAACACACAATACTCTTAGACATTTTTGCAGTATTTTTTGCTTTTAATTGTAGTTCAAATAATAGAGAGAGAGAAAAAAAACGTTTTAGTGCCATAATTTTATAACCTATGTAAACCGTAATGTAACTTGTTATCATTATTACCAAAATCTTTTGTATCCATTTAGTTTGAACTTTAAAAGAAAAAAGAAATAATTTCTGTTTTCTTTAAAGAATAATATTTCTGACGATATTTGTTCACAAATGCAGATATTGGATAGGATATTTCGACAATGTTAGGCTTTAAACTTGAATACGTAACCATTATTTACAAATAAAGCACATTTAAAAACGATTCATTTTATTTAATACTAGTTTATAAACCCATATTTGCCTGCAAACCAAAAATTCTCTATAGAAGTCAAACCACTAAGAATTTTTAAACCAAGTTAAGAATATTTCCATGGGTCCACCGAGTTCCCCAATAGCATTTGAAGCAAATCGTTCAAGGGGTTTACGAGTTATGATCGGATATACAAACAGAGATTGCTACTTGAAATATATGTAGATTATTAAGTTACAGAGTGTCCCACGAAACATGACGGTTGGTAAATAGTTTTAAATCTTCTTGCATAATTTGTTAGTTGTTTGATAAGAGAATAAAAAAAATATTATATGGCATTCATAAAATAGTAAATTTGATTTCAAAGTAAAACATATTTGAATAAAAGAATTTTTCAACGAAATAAACTGCGAAACGTCTGCAATACATAATACAGTTTTTGAAGAAGACATTCAAAACTATTCACCAACTGTCATGTTTCGCGGGACACCCTGTACTTGAGTTATTGGTTTGTGGATCGTCTCAAGATGATTACATTTGATTAATTTATTGTTTCGTTGTGTACACCCTGCATTTGAAGGTTTATTCTATTCTCGAACAGTCGGATATCGGAACTATTGTGTTAATATTGTGCAGTGTGAATCTTAACGCTTGATTTTGACATCCAAAGTGGGCACTTTTAAATATAACTTTAAAGGGACAGACCGGCTATGTAAGGTAGTTAAACTGGGTATGCAATGTTGTGGAGAAACACTGCATACTCAGTTTAACTACTATACATAGCCGGTCTGTCCCTTTAAACATAGATATTTGTATTTGTAAATTACCCATACCTTATAAGATTCGAGCAGAAACCTTTGAAAATATCAGACAGCTTCTTTAATCCTTTTTTTACAAAACGTTTCGTCATAATGTACTAGGGTTTTCAGTGGAAGCAATTTTGCGCAAAATAAATTTGGGGAAGCAAGCGCAAACCCGCGCTAAAAATCCGCAAACACGGCAAGAAAATTTCGTTGAATCCGCGTGCACTAAAAAACTTCAATTTCGACATGATACAAATTCTTCCGTTCTAATACGGGCTATACTTCGCGGTACTTCTGGGAATCCTTAGCTCTTAAATATTCAAAGTTTTTAGACTTAAGAGGCTTAACAAGAATTTGAGATTATAATCCTAGACAAGGTTGCTTTTATGACATTATGCAAAAATTATATTATGACCAAAGGTGTTATCAAAAATAACGAGAAAATCGATTTTCGTTTTTTATTTATAGATATTAGTATTTCGTTTTTCGTTGTGAAAAATCGTTTTGCTTGCTATCACTGATCCGAGAAAAAAAATTCGCAAATTCAATTAATACCTCACATTATTGTGAAACACTTTTAACGTCAAACAAGCCTAAATGTTTAAAAACGATGTCCATCTATACTTTATAAAATATTTTTGTATAATCTCATCATTTTCTATTTCTTGCATTGCTTACTGAACTAATGGTTAGGCCTCTTAATCGAAACTCAGCTGTAAACTTTAGGATTGCATCAATGCATATCCTGAATACCGGTCGCTTAATCTGAATATCCACTGTGGACCTTCTGATTTCTGCTTAATCCGCTCTTTTCCCTCTTTTTAGATATCCCTACTAGATTCTGACCAATGAGAGTTCTCTCATTAAATGGCGCGCAACATTTCAAATTTCCAGGCTTCTGATTGGCTGTTCGGGACTCCGCACCAGGGAATAGGAATAAAGGGAAAGGAAATTGCGCTGGTCTGGCATGAGAAAGCCAGTCGCACTGCTTTGCAGACCAGTACGGCAACCTTACACACACTCTTTTGGTACAGACACACAACATGATTCCAGTCAAGGAAATTGCAGAACAATATTGTCAATTATAATTAAGCTTGAATAACGACTATATTTATTGTAAACAATTTAATCAAGTTATATTCTTTGCATGAAAATTTGGCTTTATAATGTTGACTTAAATATGTAAATAATATATTTCATGCATTTTAAACTTATTTTTAAGTAAACAATTAACAATAAACAAATGTACTCTCCTAGACTGTACAAATACAGAGATTCATATGTACTGTATAAACAACTACAGTACACACCTTTGGTACGGTATCCTTACACACACTCTTTTGGTACAGACACACACATGACGTTTCCGCCCACTGCTCCGCACACACCACCCTGATTTGTAGAATTTTAGAAACTTTCCTGGAAACAAACTAAAGATTAAGAAAAAGACAATATCAGAGCTGAGAACTTTAGAATGGATAAACTTTAATCCTGACTTCTTGATCCGAACATCCACTGTGGAAACTTTTCATTTTTGTCCTAATCCACTCTTTTTCTCTCTTCTTGGATATCCGTTAATTGTTTTCTCCAATGAGAATATTTCTGTTCTCTCATTGGTTTCCCGCTTTTCTCTGATTGGCTGCTACAGTTTCTCAGATGATTAAATATTAATTTGAATTTTATCGTTTTTCATACACTTTTAAGATAATCTTACAAGATTATGTTAATCTTGAGATTATCAAAAAGAGAGGATCAAGCATTAATCCCGATATCCACCATTCTAAAGTTTTCAGCTCAGCTCTAGAAAGTGTAATTCCTCAATAATCTAATCACTGGTAACGTTTATTTTTAATTGTTTTCACAATGTGTTCATACTGTATAATTATGAAAAAAATAACTCGTCATTTCAGAAAGATTATTTATTATATTTTTTAAATTTAGCCATAGAGCACAACAGAGTAGACATGCATTCTCTTTTCTGCTCTATGAATGTTGCTCACATTATGGACGTATACCGCAAAACATGTTTATAATATACAAAGGTTACGGCAGGATTTCAAAAAGGCGTATTTTACGAAAATAATTGATTTTAAGCACCCTGAGTTAAAAATCGTAAAATTATTGCATATGCAAAATTTGGATACATTAAAATCTGAGCAAAATAACATTTTGAATCTGAGTTAAAAACTTATAAAATGGACGTCGGGATTAGTTAAACCCATTCTTTCCTCGCGGGAGAATGGAATGTGCTGAAAAGATCGCAAATTAGTCCGTCCATTTAAAAGTTCAAAGCTCAGATAATCAAAATTTAAGATTTAAATCTGGAAATTTTGAATTCTGAATATAAAAGATACAAATAAATCTTAATATTTCGGACTGAAGACATGGAAACATGGTCGTTTAGAAAGCTGTTTTTTTTCAACATGACTTATCGGCCGCCAAAAAAAATTTGTATCAGTAATAAACAATATTGTTCATTTGTATCTGGTCGAAAAAAAAATATTTTTAAATATATCTTTTTTCATTTGTTTTTTGTTTAAGATTTTTTTACTTCTAAGAGGCTCTCTGTACAAAAATATGAGATGTTTCTAAACTGCATTCTCTAACATTTGTTTTTATTACATATTGAGCAAAATGTTTACTTAGATCTTGTATTAGACACATTTAAGCAAAAATAAATACGATGCGTTAATTCGTTATTCTAATTTTTAAACCATATTTTTTTTATAAAAATCTAATGCATTTTTCTGAGACGACTGCACGGAATGTTACCAGCATTATTTCCCAAATAATTAAAGACAAAAACTAACATCGAGATCTTCAGAGTTAAGAAGTTTTAGGTCGTCTTTAAAGTCTCATCCTTTTTGTATAGTCAGTTAGGAGCTAACAGATAGCTTTCTCAGATTGATGTTCGAACTGACTTCGGTCTATTCTGATCGACCTTTAACATGATAATAGAAATTCTCATATAGACAGTACGGAGCCTATTAAAAGTAGAAATATCGTGTTGGTTTCAAAACGAACCCAAAAAACCCCAATAATACAAAAAATCCAGATTTATACAAAAAAAATCAAACATCAAAATAAATAATAAACAGTCTAAACTAAAATAGAATTATTATGAGCATCAGGTTTTAATAAATATGGAATATATGAAAATTAATCTTAAATATTACCAACATTTTTAAATGAGCCTTAAATATATAATTAAATGAAAATAATGAGTTTTCGGAAATAATAAATTCAGACACATTAAAAAATTCACCAGTTTCTGAAGAAAACAGTATATTACATTAGCTCAAGATTAAGGCAGATTCAGATCTATTGAGATCATCTCAAGGCATCTTTTTAGGTTAAATTACAATATTTACAACTACATTTGTTTAAGGCAAAATGGACAGAAGCAAATGGAAAAAATTTAAGAAAGTGATTTTTACCCTCATTTTTGTTAATCTTGCTTAGTAGAACTTTTAGAATAAATATGATGAACCTGATTAGTAAAAGAAAATAGGGTTGGGCATTGTTTTTTTATTTGCTTTTAAGATTTTTTAAATTTTATTTGATGAGACGTGAATCCAATAAGTTTTACTGAGCTGAAAACTTTAGAATGGTGGATTTCGAGATTAATTCTTGATCCTCTCTTTTTCATAATCTCAAGACTTAACTTATGATAAACCAGTTTTTAAATTTTCCGCATTTGTAGTGTCATATCAATTGGACCAGTGATCGATTTATTTTTTTGGGATTAATGTGTATTAAGACAAATGTTCAAAAGGACTATAGTCCTTAAATGTGATAAAATAAGTTTTTAATAAGTTTAAATTATTATTTTTAAATTTATATTCGTTTAGATGCGCTAAAAGCATAGAGAATAAAATATATAGAGAGGAATTAAAAGAATCTCTCGGTATGAATTTTTTCAGTCCCTTTCAGCCTGAAAGGGAGTT